>NC_056737.1:940320688-940453188 GCF_019279795.1 Protopterus annectens
CTTATTATTGGCTAGGCTTGTAATACTCTACATACTGATAACCTAGTACCTACCTACAACACATGCGAAACAAAACCAAAACATTTAAAGCAGTGTGACTGAAAAATCACTTTAGCCCTTATTTAATGTCAAATACATATGCATATGGCTCTGATAGGTCACATGTGACATACCTAATACTAATATTTGTCCCTACCAGACCCCCCTTTTTCATTCTGGTATTTGCTGTTTTATTTTTCTTCATTTATGTTTCTATTTTCCATAGCATCTGTCGAGGCTGTACCAGTGACAAGGCACAGGTCCCCACCCCCTACTGGTTCCTACAATCTCCTGTAGGAAGTCTACCTGGCTCACGGCCCATCTCCCTACTGGATCTGGTAAGGGCTCACTTGCAGCCTCTGGCAGTTTCTCAATGGAAGGGAGTGCTATCATTCCCTCTGGTGCCACTGCCAGGGCTGTACAATTTGTAACATGGAGGAAGTTGGCAGAGGTGATGGGGAGTTGATGGACTAGTGGCTGGAACCTGCATTGCCCACCTGGAGAGGATGCTTGTGTGCCTTATACATTTGCATAGTAGCTTCATTACCTCAGTTAGACACCAGTGAGGTGGGTGTTTGAGATACGGACTGACCTCTCTCGTTTTGTCTCTGGGTCTTGACCAGGCACTGTGGAGGATAATGGGTTATAACTACCCTATCTTCCATCCTGGTGTTCCCCTCCCTTGTGTGTCACTTCCCTCCCGTTTGTTGTCCCATCTTTTCTATCACTAATGTCCTCCCTCTGTTTGTATGTTTCTACTTCCATTATCAGCCCCAATAGTGTGTCACTATCTCTAGTGTCAGGCTTTGTCTATGTTTTATGTTTATGTGTGTGCTCCTGCACCCAGACCTTTCCCACTTTCCTTCCTTTACCTTACCCATAAATTCTTCCCCATTTTTCCTTCTGCAAAATAAAAAAGTGCAAACCTGTCCCTGCAAAGAAAAAAAAACTTCTACATGCTCCCCACTGCCATTCTTATCTACACTGTTTCCTTTAGGATGTTTCTCTGCTTGCTGTACATCTATTCTAGGTATAAAAAAAAAATATGGGTGCATGGCCTGTGGAGAGGCTGAGTTTGAATGGTGTGTTTGGGTGAGGGGTTGGTTCATCTTTGGGCTCGTGTGGGACGCAGCCTGGGATGCCGTCCGGTCCCATTGGTGTTGTGTTTTTGGCTTTGGAGGGGGCTGTTTTGGCCTGGGTGTCTGTGATTTTGGGGACTCTGCATTCTTCTGGTATGGTTGTGGGCCCTTTTGGGGGTGAGAGGGGGGTGATGTTTGCACTGAACCTGTCTGCCGGGATGTTGGTGATGTCGGTCAGTTCGGTGTGTTTTGTGCCATTCTGCACTGGCTCCGAGCAGATCTGGGCATTGTAACTTAGATTCTTGACATGGCTGGGGAATGCCTTGTGGTTGTCTTTGGGGTCCTTGGCAATTTTTCTTTCGAGGCTCGCCTTGGATGATTTTGTGAGGGATCGTGGTTTCTTGCTGGTGCTGGCCAGGGATGTTTTCCCTTCTTGGGATTTTGCTCTTTTCTGTGCTGGTTTCCTCCTTCTATTGTGTGGCTTGTTTGTGGTGGGGGTCCACCGGACTGGTTTCCTTTTCTTGGAGGAGTGAGTTTTGGTTTTGCTTAGGATGACGCGATCCATGTGTTCTTGTATGTGCCTGTGGAGTGCATTGGTGGGGGATTTTGCAGCTTGGATGGTGTTGTCCTTCAGCATGGGGGCTTCGGGGCTTTCCGCCTCGGTCTTGGGTGGTGTGAGGTTTGCTTTTGAAAGGTTTTTCACAGTGGTTTCCTTGTCTGGGGGTGGGGGCGGAATATGGATGTCCAGGGTGATTTGTTTGTGGTCGGATCTGGCCAGTGGGGGATTGGATTCTGGTGTGGAGCACCGGTTGCCCATGTTGGTGGTGACTAGGTCCAGTGTGTTGTCACCTCTGGTGGGAGTGTTGACCAGTTGAGCCAGGGTGTTTGAGTTTGTGGATTCTGGAGGGTGTTGGGCAGGGGAGTTGGTGCTTGGGTGGTTCTCCCAGTTAATGTTTGGGTGGTTGAAGTCACCCAGTGTTGGGGTGTTTGGTGGGACCTTTATGTTTCCCGGTGTTTCCAGAGGCACAGAGTCAGGGTCCTGGGATGTGGTGGGTGATCTGTGGCAAGCTACAATTTGGGTTGCAGTTTTGCCCATTGTTAGTTGCACGTGGGTGGTCTCTGGGACATCGTGCTGTGTCACTGGCCTGGAGGTGTGGGTGTCCTTGATGAGTGTGGATGCGCCCCCGCCTTTTGTGTTTCGGTTTGAGTTCTGTGGCCGAGGTGTGTGAGTTGTGGCCTGGTGGTGCTAGGGTGCTCTCTGGGGCCTTGGGCCAGGTTTCTGTTGCTGCCCATGTGTCAGTTTTCTCCATGCTGGGGAGTGCCTCGGGTGCGTGCATTTTGAGGTTTGGACTTCTGGTGTTGGGTGGCATTGCCCTTGTTGTTTTGTTGCTTGTGCTTTTTGTGGCAGTGGGTTTGTCTTTTGAGCCTTGCCTGGGGAAGGCAGTATGGGGGTGGTGGGAGCCTTGGCCGGTGTTCGGGGGCATGGGGGTGATGGGTGTGGGCCATCTCTGGTGGGGTGATGGAGCTTGTTGGGCATGTTGTTCCAGGCGGATGGATGCTGGATCCCCTTTGGGTGACACTGGAGGCTTGGCCAATTGTTGAAATCGAGAATTTTTTCTTTGTACTGTGGTATCATTCTTGATAGGGGTGGGATGCTGCTAGGGGTCGGGGTCATGCCAGCCTGGGCTGTGTGAATGGAGAGCTCTTCCGTGTCTATTTTTATGTGGTCTGAGGAGGTGCGGCTTGGGTCATTCGCACCGGTGTGGATGGTGGCAGAGTCATGTTTGTGCTTGTTCTGGAGTGACCTGGGTGCTTGCTTTGTGTGGCAGATCCTGGCACCCGACAGGTGGCTGACAGTGGCCTTCTCCTTCTTCAGCCTAGTGAGTGGGACATCAGTGTGCCTGACTATAGAGTCATCTATTACTACTATGTAGGAGAATGTTATTTTGTCTTAAGGGCTGTGATTGCATGGCACACTGGTTTTGTGGTTAGAAAATCCTTTTATGTGGCCCACCTAATCACAAAAGGGTTTGCATCTAGAACAAAGAGTTTATTGTGCCCCTCTACTCATCACTAATCAGACCCATCATAGAGTACAACGCTTCATTTGGGATGTACCTTACAAGACACCTGCAACAGCTGGAAAGACCACAGAAGTACCTCACCAAGAGGATTACTGGCCTCAAACAGATGCCCTATGCAGCCTGACTGAAGAAACTCCTGCTGTACTCGGTTGCATACCGCTTACTCAGAGGTGATCTCTGCCTGACATACAAGGCCATGTCCAATGCAGAATTGATGGACATGCTCCACCTAAACAAAAAACAAATCCCCAAGAGCCACATGCTCTAGGGATCTAAACCTCACTACAACGATAAATAGGACATGCTGAAGGGATAAATTCCTGTCCCAGAGACTCCCCATGCCTTGGAACAGGATTCCAGAGCCCCTCACTAACACTCTTCAAGAGAAACCTTGACGAGTGGATGGAAAACAGAAAATTTACAACGGGGATCACTGCAGTGACTCTGCTGGGCAGAGGCACAGGGAACTAATATCTCTGCTGGACAGAGGCACAGGGAACTAATCTAAGGGGCAGCAAAAGCCAACACATTCTGGCTAGGCTTATAGATGCCTTCAGGCAGATTGCCTAGTACTTACCTATGAACCTGTTTTCAACCATTTTAAAATTCAAAAAATAGATATAATCATTGCTCTAGACCCTGCAATTTGGCTTGCATGCTTTTTATGCAACACATGTGCATATGCTTAGGTGCATAACTGCTACTTGCTTATCTGTCCTTTTTATGTCATTTCTGGCTGCTTTTATAAGAATCCATTTCTCTCCACTGAGCCTGTCACTTCTGTAGGGAGTTTTTTAAATTAACAGTGCCTTAGGCCATGAAATTCCACTAACCATACCCTTTCTGATGCAGAGGGTAGCGTTGTTGCCTCACAGCAAGAGGTTCTTGGTTCGATTTTTGTCTGGAGCACCTTCTTTTTGGAATCTGCATGTCCTCCCTGTGGTTGAGTGAGTTTTAAAGACATGCAGTAGATGCATGTGTGTATGTGCCTTCTGTGAAGGTTGTGCACCAGGCTGGCAACTCAACACTGTAAAAACTCCACAGCCAATCAATCCGCGGACCGGTGATCCACTATGGCGACCCCTAACAGGAGAAGCTTAAAGACATTGCTATACCCTTTCTATTTATCTTGTATCCCTTCCCCTTCCTTACTTACACCCCTCCCATCACCTCCACCCCAATCCTACCCTTCCCCTCTTATCTCTAACAAATTAACATTAACTAATTTTCTTACCTTTTAGCCTAATTCAAATTGATGTTCTGTTCTACCCAATTTACTGAACTGACTGCAAATTTTCTTCTACAGTATAACCTAGTAATTTGTCCCATCTGTAGCACTACTTTCTTTCTAAACATAACAAACTATTGTCCTATTAAATAGTGACACTCCTTCTTTTTTAGCATAACATATTAAACTCTTATAAATATTCCAATCTCCCTCATTTCTTTCTTGAATTCCTAACAATGAATGTTAAATGTTTTAACAAAATGACTATTAAAACAACACAGTTAACATGTTCCTGACAAAAATTGATTGTTTAACTTGGATACTTGTTAAACTTGTATCTTGTCAATTTTTTTTCTCTTAAACAGCATATGCTAACTTGTTTCTGACTGAAATGTTTATTTTTTTTCATTAACAAAACTTGTTTCTGTGGTGCTTTTTTCCCCAGGCCTCCACTGAAAATGGGTATCCCACCCAGTTGTACTTTCCTGGCAAACAAATATTAATACATTGAATAAATAAATAAAACAAGTTAATTAGTAATTTGCTTCAGGCTACATCACTCTACAAGTCATACCTGTGTAAGTATCACTGCATTTGTGATAAGCATGTTTCTAAATCCCAGGGACAACATGTTTGTCATCCCAAGAAAAAGAAGTAATTTTATACTAGTATTAGCATGGCACATGAATGTGGTGGTGCAGCGGTTAGCATTGTGGCCTCACAGCAAGAGGCTCTCTGGTTCGATTCTCGGCTGGAGTGCCTTCTGTGCTGAGTCTGCATGTCCTCCCCACAGTCTAATTCACTTTGAAAGATATGCAGGTAGGTGTGTGCATGAGTGGGTGTGCCTTCCTTGAAGGTTGGGCACTGGGCTGGCAACTCGACACTGTAAAAATTCACTGCCAGTCATTATCAGACTAGAAAAAGGTGAAAAACAGTTATTAGCATGGCACATGGAAATAAAAGGGATCCCAACAATTAATGAAAACACCTTGCGAAAACTAAAATAAAAACTGCAAACAATTCAAGAGTATAAAGGATTGTTTCAGTGTAGCAGACTGACCTTCAGAGTGGAATTCCGCCTGCTGCATGGCAGGCCAAGTAATTCCTAATGTGTAACATTACTAAGGGGTTGTCCTGCTGATGAATAATGAGGAGGAGCACTTTGGCAAAACTGTTACCAGAGTCGACTACAGAAAAATAGTGGTTTCCAAGAAGGGTGACAGATGAGCCTTTAACCAAATTCAAACATAACACTGAATGAAGAAACACTGCCAGCATAGTATGCCCAGTGACAGACAGCTGAAAGAGTCTAACCAGGTGACTGTTTGAAGCTCACTGGAGCCAGAACAGTGCTAGCATGAATGCCTTACAGGATTCATCCATGAGCTAAATCTGTGAGGGAGTAAGGTTTATTCTTAATTAAGAAGCAGTAGAAATGATACTAAGATATGTACTAGAAATTGTTACTTTCTGTATATAACCTCTGCTTAGTTATAGTGTAGTGCTGTATGATTAATGTGAAAAATAAAATCATATTCATCCTAAAATATGAAAACTTGAGGTCAAGAGTATCTGTTCGGGTACAATAATGGAAACTGCATACAAATAATATATATACATTTTTAAAAAGTAATCAGAAATAAGTACTGTTAGGTAATTACATCTGCTCTTGTATTGCTTTTCTGTTACTTTTGGATGAAATGCAAATGGGGATAAATGTTGCATGTGTGTTAGTTAATGCATGCACATAATGCAGACACATGCAGTGGGTAGGCGCAACAGTTAAACAGCTGTTAATGTGAAGCACTGAATGATGTGATGCAGCTGCTAATGTAATGCATTGGATGATCTGATGAGGCTGCTATTGTGATGCATTGAATGATGTGAAGCAGCAGCTCACATGATGCATTGAAGGATGTGATGTAGCTGCTAATGTAATGCATTAAATGATGTGATGCAGCTTCCAATGTGATGCACTGAATGATATGATGAAGCTGCTGATGTGATGCATTAAATGATGTGATGCAGCTGCTTATGTGACACATTAAATAACATGATACAGCTGCTAAGTTGATGCATTGAATGATGTGATGCAGCTCCCAATGTGGCACATTGAATGTGATGCAGCTGCTGATGTGATACATTGAATGATGTGATGCAGCTGGTGATGTGATGTATTGAATGATGTGATGCAGCTGCTGATGTGATGTATTGAATGATGTGATGCAGCTGCTGATGTGATGTACTGAATGATGCTATGCAGCTACTAAACTGATGCATTGAATGATGTGATACAGCTGCAAATGTCATGCATGGAATCACAGGTGTGGTCTGTGTATGTGACCACTTCTTGAAAGCTTGTTTGCTGATGCCTGATTCACTGGCACCAACACCGCTAACAAATGGGTGCCAACAAATACAAAATAAATAACAAAATATGTTTTTCTTCTGATGGGCAAGGTAACCAACACCCATCTTACAGTATACTATATCCCCTGCACTTCCAGATTTAGCTATTCTAATTCTGAGGTTGTTGTTTGTTGGAAAAGTGAAAATTCTAACTTAGGAAACTTCAGTCAAATAAATAATAACCTTTAATGTACAATACATTGTTTTTCAGACTAACGGGCTTCATAAAAATTGAGCATCAGTGAATTTGGAATTGACAGGTAATCATACTATTAGCTGGTCTCCATGTGTTTGTTGATATTTTACTATGAATTGTGCATTAGGACAATTTCAAATAAATAGTTTTGCTACAGTGTATTTCCAGGATGCTGGACAGCAATGGCAGGACAGTATTGGGAGGGTTGACAGACATATAATTTCCAGTTTCTCATTTAACTATAGGAGTGATATGTGCTAGTTTGCATATCACAAGAAATTACATAGAGAATAAAGATTTAAAAGTAGGATAAGGACATTAGTATACGGGCATGTTTGAGCTGCTGAGGTGTTCAAACATCAGCACCAGTAATGGCAATGTCATTCATTCCATGTAGCAGCACTTATTTAAAAAAAAAAAAAATATATATATATATATATATATATATATATATATATATATATATATATATATATATATATATACTCAGGTTATCAATAGAGTGAACTTCTTTATTAATAGGGCAAAGCACTTTTTGTCCAGTACTGAATGTGTTGAATGGAGGAATATCATGTACTTGTGGTTATGGCAAGTTTGGGTTTTGGTTTTAATGGCTTTCAATATTTTGGTGGGAGTCTGTGTGTAAGTGTCAGCATGGCATAATCAGCATGACTGGCCTTACCACAACTGTTGCAACTGCCTCTGTCTTCTACAGACATCCCACAATTAATCCATCCACCATTCCAGCAGCAGCCCCAGTGCTTCTCACATAAATGTCTGTAGGTGGCTGTTTAGCTCCCAAAGCAGACAAACACACATTTAAGCAGTCAATTCTGCAGTTTACATTTGCTTTTGTTTTTGTAATTGCATTGTTTCATCTGATCAAAAGCTATATTACCTCTTGTAATGTTCTTGGTATGTCTAACCTATCACTAATAGATCACTGGTTATTTTTACAACACCTTCAAAATCTTCAATTACTTGTGCAATATCCATTTGGAATACTGCTTGTACTTATGAAATACAAAATAAAAGCCTCAAGAAACTGCACCTTCCTAACATAGCATTAAGTGTATACAATTTGGAATTTCATCATGTAGCTTGATCTACCAGAATGCCTGATATGAATGTGATCATGAAAAAAGTCATGATTTGACATTGTTGAGACCAGTTTATCAACAGTAAGAAAAGGATAATGCTGTATTTTAATTACTTTATTTTTATCTTGATTACCTAACTTTGCTTACAGAAATCTTATCCTGCTTCACAACAGTGATAGGTTTATAGGTTCATAGGTAAGTACTAGACCAACTGCCCTTGTGCACCATTTTCAGCTTCGCCAGTTTCCCTTTGTATGCTCAAATTAACTTAGTTCATTTAGTTAGAGATTGGCCTTACCTATCTCATGGTCGATAATTATATATTACCTCAATGATAATAAGTGGGGTCATACCATAGATAATTTGAGTGGACCCATGCACTGGATAAAACATTCAGGAGCTTGATAACACAGGAGGCTGTCCTGAGGTAAACTTTCTATTTCCAATCTATAGATCCAAGTTGCTGTTGAATATGGACAGATATGAGCTTTGATTTATGTGGATGGGGAGTCTTTTTAAAATCAGAGGTATCCTCTGTGAGAAATACCTCTTCTTCCAAACTGTTCTGCTGATGTTGCAAAAGAGGTTTAGACCCTAGACCAAATACTTCTGATGCCATTTGACTTGCTGATGTGCAGTAAATGAATCACTAGTGGATGAGAAGATACCTTGTATGCTGGATACAGCCCACCTCTTATCAGTCTGTAGGATATGAGTATACTGGGAGGGCTTTGAGTCAGTCCATGTAGGACATGTTGTTCAGACCTTGTATCCTTTAAGTGAAGTATCTCTGTAGGCATTCCAGTTGTTACAGGTACTATTTCAGTATAAAGGTGCAGTTTCTTGAGGCTTATATTTTGTATTTCATTAGTATCAGAGGTATTCCAAATAGTTGTTGCATGTGTCTGAACATATCTTATTCACCCATTCTGTAGTCTGTACCTGCTTATTAATGTCTTCCTTTTCATTCACTTCAGTTCTAATCCTGAGAGAACTGGTACTGTCCTAGATACATGTGTTGCTAACATAGCACCTGGACTTATATGATGTTTTTCTGGGAAGCTTCCCATGCCCATAAACAAATCAGGATAGTCATGCAGTGAATATTGCTATGGCTCTGCTTAGAATCTGAAATAACTCTACAACTGTAGGACTCTTCTTGTTCACATTTGTATGCTGAATTTGTCTCGTCATTCCTACTTTTTCTTAAGTCAAGTAACTCAAAATATTAGGAGAGCTATTGTCTTTGCATGGCACTACTATTCTATAAAAGAATGTTGGAGTTATTACTTCATATTTATTTTTCTTTATTTTGAATTTGTTAACTGGGGTAGAGCACTTATCCCAGTGGACCTATTTCAGTCTCAGCCCAGGGTAAACACAGCAGCTACATGACATTATATACAGAGTGAATGACAAAATGCAAAATATTAATGCATGTATATATATGTACGGACTCTACATGGTGCCCTATAGGAGGAAAAATTGTACAGACCAACTGCTTTGGGCACCTACTGCGGTGCACAATATCCTCAAGATAGGAGAACATGAATCACAGACTGTGCGCAGTGGTAGGGCTAGCCACTTGATGGTGTACAATATGGCTCTAGGTGATTTGGTCATGTTGACTAATGTCGACCAACTGTGCATGGGTAGTTACTATTGATAAGTGGGTTGAGGGCCCAGCCTATTCCGACCTACACAAGGGATCCATGCTAACAGTGGGAGGGATGTGTGCGCCCCTATTGGTCAGTGTGTGCATGCCATAAAGCCCAGCAGCCCTGGGTCAATAAGCTACTGGGCGGCCAGTGTCTAGTTGCCCAGCATGGGTTACCTGGGATAGCTCTGTTGAGTGAACACCTGGGTGGGGCAACAGGAGCAAAGAAGGAGAAGCCATTCTAGACTTCTGTCTGGCAAATGGCTTGATAGTAGCCAACACATGGTCCAGAAAGAGAGAGAGAGTCACTAGATCACATATAAGAGTGGACAACATGCAACTTAGGTAGACTTCCTCCTAGTAAGGAAAAGGCACTGGGGTAGAATCCATGACTGCAAAGTCATCACCAGTGAAACAGTCAACCCACAGCATAAATTACTGGTTGCCACAATCAGCTACAAACAGTGGTCAGAGAAGGCTCTAAGGTCAACAGAGACCAGGCTGAAGACCTGGAAGTTGACTGGAGAGAATGTACAACAGTTCAAGGAATTACTCAGGGGTCTAGCACCCCAAGAAGAGGGGGAAATAGGTGGAGTTGAAGAAGAATGGCAGTGCCTCAAAACAACATGTGTTAGGACTACAGAACAGCTATGTGGCTGAGCCAGGTATGGAAATAAGGTATATAAGGAAAGCTGGTGGTGGAATGCAGAAGTCCAGGAACTGATCAAAAGAAATAAGGAGTGCAGGAAAAATGGGAGATAGAAAACACTAACCAGACTAGGAAGGAATACTGGTTGGCTATCAAAGAAGCTAAGAAAGGAGTTGCAGTTGTAAAGAATAGGCATCGGAGGAACTCTACCAGCTTCTGGAAAGTGACTCAGTAGGTGGTACAAAGAAACTATACCAGGTTGCAAAGCAAAGATAGAACGATAAAGAAGCTAGTCAGTCACCCTTCATAAGGGATGCCAGCAACAACCTGCTCACCAATCCACAGGACATCAAAAGCAGATGACATATTTCTAATAGCTTCTGAATGAAGAAAACCCCATGGAATGTGTACTGTCCCAGGAACAGCATATCATGAGAGAAGAAGAGGAGCTCATCCTAGAAGAAGTAAGAATAGCACTAAGGAAAATGAAGTCAGGGGAAGCATCAGGCTCGGATGAGGTCACAGCAGATATGATAAAGATGTTGGGTGAAATAGGGGAGAAATGGCTCCTGAGGGTACTCATAGCGGTGTGGAGAGAAATGTGTATCCCAGATGACTGGAGAATAAGCATACTCATGCCAGTTTACAAGAATAAAGGGGACATCCACAACTGTGGGCAGTACAGAGGCATCAAATTCCTATCACATTGCATAAAAGTTTTGGAGAGGGTGATTGATTACCTGATATGCAGAGTAGTAGATTAACTGATATGCCGAGTAGTAGAATGTAAGATGGGAGATTAGCAGTTTGGATTCAGATCAGGATGCAGCACAACTGACCTGATGTTTGCACTGAGACAGAGAGTTGAGAAGAAGGTAGAGATGACGATAGAGTCCAAATGGGTATTCCTAGACTTGGAGAAAGCATATGACAAGGTTCCAAGAAAGCTGATCTGGGCAGCACTGCAGTGGTTCAAAGTCCTAAAAACATTGGTAGAATTAGTTCATGCTATGTACAAGGACCCAGTGACTCCAGTACGAACAGTGTTCGCCTCACAGAGGGGTTCCCAGTGGGCATGGGTGTACACCAAGGTTCAGCTCTGAGTCCATTGCTGTTCATACTGGTGAAGGACTACATTAGCAAACAGGTTGGAGGGAGCAGATCAACAAAGTTACTGTATGCAGATGATGTGGCATTACAGGCAGACTCTGAGCAAGAATTTCATCAAAGGATAGGGAAATAGAATGCAAAACTGAAGGCACATGGAATTAAATTAAGTACAAATAAGACAGTGGTAATGACAGTAAATTGAGGAAATCAAAAAAACTTGAGAATTGAGATAGAAGGGAAGATAGATAGATAGATAGATAGATAGATAGATAGATAGATAGATAGAAGGGAAGATAGTTGAATTCTGGGAGGGGTGGTTGAAGAGAAGGGAAGTCTGAATCAGAGGGGCTGCAGCCAACTGGCATAGAGTCTCAGGTGTAGTGTATAACAGAAGAATGCCAAAACAGCTGAAAAGTAAGGTGTACAAGACAGTGGTGTGACCAGTACTTCTGTATGGTACAAAAACTTGGGTGGTAAAGGCAGAGCAGAAGAAGCTAGAGGTGATGGAAATTAAATGTCTGAGAAGGGTGGTAGGATACACACTGTGAGAGAGAGGAAGAAATGAGGACATAATAGCAGAAGCCAAAGTAGCTGCAATGGCAGAAAAGATCAAAGAGAACAGATTATGGTGGTTTGGACATGTACAGAAAAGCAGAAGACAATCTGGTGAAGAAGTTAAGGGATAGACAGGAAGAAGGTAAGAGGAAACGAGGATGTCCAGCAAAGAGGTGGATGGACTGTGCGAATGAAGATCTGCGACAATCAGGCATGAGTGTTGAAGAAGGCAAGAGTGTGGCACTGAATCGAGAGTGATGGCAACAGTTAACATGATACCCTGACCCCATGTAGAAAATGCGAAAAAAGGGGCTGATGATATATATATATATATATATAGGATCACTACAGAATATCGAAATTCCACAATCCCGCGAATCGAAATCCCGAGGACCAGAATCTCGAGATTGCGGAATCTCGAAAGTAGTGAATGGGGATTGCCATACAGTATGGAATGGGAACTTTGCCGTTCACTCCACTGTAGTGCGATCTTGGAGTTGGTATATTTAAGTTGCAGGGGATCTGGGCTGGGGGGGTACAGCCCCCCACATGGAGTGTGCAGGGGGGCTTGCCCCCTCCGTACAGGTTAGAATAGTTTGTTGGTTGTTTTACTTTTTTTTTAATGTTTGAGATTCTGCAATCTCTAGATTCTGGTCCTCAGGATTTCGAGTCTCGGGATTGTGAAATTTCGATATTCTGCAGTGATCATATATATATATATATATATATATATATATATATATATATATATATGTGTGTGTGTGTGTGTGTGTGTGTGTGTGTGTGTGTAGGGAATTTCAAATGTGGGAGGTGTTTTATCTGTCAATATATATTACATACAGACACTTACATTAAGATTAATAATTATTCTATACCCATCACAGGGCAGTTTGATTGCTACGCTCAAAATGTAGTATATGTGGCTAAGTGTCAGAAGTGCCCAGTATTTTATGTGGGAAAAACATCTAGGTATTTTAGAGAAAGAATTAGAGAGCATATACTTGATATTAAGCATTTTAAGTCTACTAATGCCTTAGCTAGGCATATTACTGCCAACAATGAACACAGTTTTACATTTTGTGTGATTCAACAGATTAAGAATGATGTTCAAGGTAGGACACTAGATGTCCACTTGGACATATGTGAATTAAAATGGCAATTAAGACTGGATGCCCAAAATTATCCTGGTATAAATGACTATGTAAGCAATGCTCCCTTATTAAAGTTGAAACATATTTTAGGAAGAAATTAATGAATTTTATAAAGGTTTTTAAAGTGGTGATTAACTTATATTTGTATGGTTTGTGTGTAAATATTTATATATATATATATATATATATATATATATATATATATATATATATATATATATTTATATATTTATATGCTTATATATATTTATACATTTATGTTTTTTTATGTATTCAATATATGATGTTATGGTAATTTATATCACAAGAGTTTTTATTTCTATTTTTTATTCCTATATTTAATACATATATAATGGTTGTTACTTTTAACAGAAATTATTCATTTTGAATTTATAGTAATATTTCTTTAAATGGTCTGTCCATTAATTGATTAATTGAAGTATCAAGTGAATGAGAATGATATTTAAACTCCAGCTGTTAGTTGTATTCTTGTTATGATGAAGTCCTATGGACGAAACCTAGGTTAACTCGTGTTCTGTTTGTGTTTGTGACATTCAACTTGAATAAACTGCTGTTCCATTCCTTCTGGTTGGTTTTCGTGGTCTGGTTCTTGGTTATAGTCTGCATCCCTCCTCAGCACATGTCCAAACCAACGTAATCTTGCCTCTCTTCCTTTGTCTCCAAACCTTCCAACCTGGGCTGATCCTCTAATATACTTATTTCTAATCCTGTCCGCCCTCGTCACACCCAGTGCAAATCTTAACATCTTTAACTCTGCCACGTCCAGCTCTGACTCCTACCTTTTTGTCAATGCCACTGTTTCCAACCCATATAACATAGCTGGTCTCACTACCCTCTTGCAGACCTTCCCTTTCACTCTTACTAGTGCTCGTCTGTCACAAATCACTCCTGACACTCTTCTCCACCCACTCCATCCTGCCTGTACTCTCTTTTTCACCTCTCTTCCACACTCACCATTACTCTGAACTGTTGATCCCAAGTATTTAAACTCATCCACCTTCACCACCTCTACTCCCTGCATCCTCACCATTCCTCTATCCTCCCTCTCATTCACACACATATATTCTGTCTTAGTCCTGCTGACCTTCATTCCTCTTCTCTCTCGAGCATATCTCCAACTCTCCAGGGTCTCCTCCACCTGTTCCCTACTCTCACTACAGATCACAATGTCATCTCCTAACATCATAGTCCACTGGGACTCCTGTCTGATCTCATCTGTCAACCTGTCTATCACCATTGCAAATAAGAAAGGGCTCCGAGCTGATCCTTGATGTAAACCCACCTCCACCTTAAATGCATCCGTCACTCCCACCGCAGACCTCACCGCTGTCACACTACCCTTGTACATATCCTGTACCACTCTTACATACTTCTCTGACACTCCCGACTTCCTCATACAATACCATAACTCCTCTCTAGACACACTGCCATATGCCTTCTCTAAGTCCACAAAGACACAATGCAACTCCTGACCTTCTCTGTACTTCTCCATCAACACTCTCAGAGCAAACATCTTGTCATAGTTCAATAATATGCATATTCTTTTGTATAATCTTATATTTCCTTTTAAACCTTTTTGAAAAATGACTCCTTCTACCACATCCCCTACAAAAGGGATTAAACACATCAGGCTTCTAGGCATATTTAAATTTCAGCTGTTCTATACTTCCTTTGCAGCTCTTGGTTCTTGTTTTTTGTTACCATTACTATTATAATACATTTTATTTTATATCTCATTTCTGCTTGTCTTCTCTTGTTTGACTCACATAGTGGCTAGGATTCACAGAGTAGCACTGTACAGTTGTGCAAGGCTTGTACAGCTTAATGATGATGTGTGAAAAGGACTGGACTAATTATAAATACAAATGATAACATACACAATATTATCAGACAGCACAGTTCAAGATACAAGTAGCTGAGTAGAGCAGCAAAAAAAAAATTGCAAAGGAGTTTTAATTACATTGTACTGTACAGTAGAACAATGTGGATATATCATATGACTAACATATATGGATGTGCGTGCTCCATAGACTGACTGCTGTGCTATCTGGTGGGGAGACCAATGTGAATAGCTAGGGATTAAAAGCTGTATGTCATAGCAGTTTCTACTGCAAAGCTAATGGAATATGCTAGACGGTGCTGGTATGTTTCGATATGAATAGGAACACTGTCAGGTTAGGTGGCTTAGGCCCCAGCAAAGCAATGCAAAGTGCCACTGCAGGCAGTAGTAGTATATGTGTAACACAGTATGTGATGGGGCACATATACAACCATTGTTATGGTTCAAAAATTGGATAAAAAGGGGGTAGTAGGAAAGGTAGATGGCAGCAAATAGAGAGATACACAGAAATGGGCACATAAAAGAGTGCCATCTGCATGTTAATTTTTTTTTTAAATAGTGTTTCACTTTTTCCATATGTAGAGAGAGGGGATGCCAGTACTGGAATGACAGAAAAACACGGAAAATAATTGGGTAGGTGGGTGTGCAGGGGCAAAATGGCATACAAAAAACAATGCAGACAAACAAGGGTTATTTCACATACCAGGAGACATGTGGTGTTCACAGTGTGGACAAGTTGTGATGGCGAGGGTTGGAAAATGCATAAGATAGGGCTTAGTATAAAGTAGAATAGGAACATACCAGGAAAGGCATAGGGTGAAATGCTTGCAGCATTTACGTGGCCTATGAACCTGTGAAGCTGTCTTTCCCAGAGGGCAATTTACCAGTTGATGGATTTGTTTGATTAATATCATGAACATATTTACCCTTCAGTGGTCAATAGTTGGCGTCTACAAAGTAAGCAAATCTGATATCTGCTCCAGGAGGGATTCAGTGTAGCCAAGGTGTATGCTTGACATTCTCTCAACCACAGCTGCCACCATTTAGTACAGCTGTGGCTAGGTCACTGCAGGCAATGAGGCTGGGCTACCTGCCTAAGATGGTTCATCACCCCCTCTCCTCCAGCAGCCGCTCTCCTCCTCATCACTATTCTCAGATGCAGTTGTAGGGGCTGTGGCTGAGGTGCCTGATAGACAAAATGTTGCTCCTCTGGAGTGAAGACACAGTGGAAAGTTTGCCATAATTGTGTTATTGTAAATCAGGAACTGTGTCCAAGAGAATATATTAGTGATACCAAGCATGTCTTGCTACTAAGCACTGCAGCTTCCTTGTACCATCTCTCCCTTTCTGTCAGCTATTGCTGCATCCTTTAGCACCCTGCACAGTTCATTTCAAATTCTTCACACAGTATAACTGAATGGTGCACATCCGGAAACTGTAACAGGTGGGAGAGAAAGCATTCAGAACACACAACCCAGTGACCTACAACTATATCCCTTACTCTGTTTTGTTCTGTTAAAAGACAAATATTTGACCCCCTGTAGGTATACAATTGTGCATGTGGAGAATACAGTGCCATTTTGTTTGCAGTCCAGTACACAAAATCACATGTATTTCAGAGTTTGTGCAAATTCTTTGTTGGACTTTTTTTACCTGGATTTCCATGGTAAGATGTGTATTTCCACATATTTAAAGGTTTGTTCATACAATGGAGGCTTGGTGGATAAGTACTGAAGTGTAATAGGTTTGTCAGCATTTTGTGACAGTGTTCTGTAATGTTTTGTAAGGATAGCTTGTAAGAAGCAATAGTTGTAGCAAAGCATTAGAGATTTAAACCATGTGGTAATATATATCATGTGTTATGGTGATATCGCTGGACATGTGACCTTTAACTAGCAAATGCCTGTATTGTACCCTGTATTCCTAGCAGGCAACATTTCAGCAGATGATTTCAAGTCTATGTTGGATAGTAGTGTAGTACCTGAAAGAGATGCTAGGCCCTGTAAGTGTCCACAAGAATCTATGTGAGGCAGGCATGCTCCTAATATCTGTACACATATCCTTCCCAGCGACTGTAGTATGTTACAGTCATGTTCCCTCTGTTTCTAGGTTTCATCTTAAACTTTTCTAGCACTATGCAAAGGTGTAGCTATATTCCATGTGTTTCCACACATCATAATTTCCTGAAGGCATAATAGGCAGAGGCTGGAGACTTTCAACTCCACTGACAATGAAATCCTGTTACAGCTTCTCCAGACCATAGGCTGCACCTGTTGGGGAAAGGGGTGCGGTCCATCCTTTACAGGAGAGAGTATGGCAGGCAATATTCCAAGACATCAATGCTGTTAGTGGGCGTAACTGTACACTGCTTCAATGTCACAGGTTTGTCACTGTTAAGATCAGTCATGCTTAGAAGAAAGCTTGTAGGATAGGGACTGAGAAGTCCATAACATTGGGTGGCCCACCAGGGATGACATCACTGATGGCTCTAGAGGAGTTTCTCTTGCCTATGAGTGGGGAAGATACTACAGCAATCATCCCTGGTGGTGGGCTGTACATTGCTGGTATCTGTATACTGTGAATATAGACACACAATGTAGGTAGTCAACATTGTTAGACTCCACATTTACTGTCATAGATACGCCAGGCATTCTCAATATCATTTTGGCAGAGGAGGTGAGACTGTGTAGTACTTATGTTGTTGTATGAACACCTTTGGCCTGCTTGCCAAATGGGCACCCTTGTAGCATATGCTAGTGTGCATGCTATGGCTTTTTATATGCCATATACACATTAGTCTAACTGGTGCTATGGTTAATGTTTTAGCGGTTCAGGCAGAACAGAGGGGTGATGTTGGCACCTCTAGTTGCACTATCAGGGATGCTGATATACATGGCACCATTTGGAGGACACAGCGACACTGTCTATCTCCATTGTGAGTGATTTTTTACCCACTATAGAAGATGTATGAATAGCTGAACAAATTAATGAACTTATGGCTGTACAGACAATGTACTCACTGTTCACAGAAGAGGTAGAACCTTCTATGATTGTGGGCCCTAGCAGTGCTCACCTGCAGCTGCCAAGAAAAATGAATGCACTGTTTCAGATAGGATTTACCCACCATGATTCAGCCTCAGAGGGGAACCCAGAACTGCATACTTGAACCCAGAGGATGTAGCCAATCTACTATCAGACAAATTTAGCTCAAACTTTGTCCATGTCCCCTTTTTCAGATCACATACCCACACTTACACCGCCTCACGTTTCCCAAGAACAAGTTCTCAGTGTGCTATCTAAGGCCAAGAATACTATGTCTTCAGGGTCAGATAACATACCATGTGCTTACAGGTCATCCTGAAGCATGAGTTTTCTGATATTTGTAGAAGGTTTTCAATATCAGCCTAAAACAGGCTTCATGCTGTATGAATGAGGGAAAGCAATAATCATTCCCTTGCATAAAGGTGGCTTTTAAACAGACCTAGGTAATTATAGACTGATAAGCCTGACCAATGTCACTGTAAGGCTATGGAAGAGATCATTATGGAATTAATAAATAAGGATATAGGCAACATACAGACTCATGACCCAACCCATTTTGGATATGTTAAAGATAGATCCTGCCTACTTAATTTGGCTGACTTGTTTGAAAAAGTTATTGAAGCAATGAACAAGGACAGAACAGTACACATTGTATATCTAGACCTTGCAAAGGCATTCAGCACCATCCCAAATTTAGATAAACTCTCCCAGCTAAATGTCAGTCCCCTTGTAAGTCATTGGGTAGTGCATTTGCTCACAAACAGAAACCAAGAAATTAGGGTGGGCAGCTCTACCTCCTGTCAAAGACCTGTCAGATATACCCCAGGGTTCAGTCCTTGGGCAACTCCTCTTTGGAATTTACTTCTCAGAGGTCAAAGTTAATGTTAAGGGTTTATGACTGACCAAGCTTGCAGATGACTGCAAACTTTGTGCCCTCATAACCTCTCCAGAGCACACCAACATCCCCCAAGAGGGCCTGTTTCAAGCAAATAGCTGGTGTCAAAAACATGGGCTAAAACTACAGGCCAATATGTGTCTAATTGTGCCCTTTGGCAAGCATAAATCCCCTTGTAACCACCACATTGATGACGTAGTTAGGGATCTGGGATCTTGTGTTGACAAAGAACTGTCCTTTGATCAACACATATACACTATTGTAAGGAAGTCCTTTTTCACCATACAGCTTACATCCAAAGGTATTGCATACAGGTCTAGCGATATGATCATCCCACTTTAGTCCATACAAATTAGGCCAGTCACTAAGTATAATGCCCATTTTGGCATGTATCTGTCCAAAAACTTGTCACAACTAGAATGACCACAGTGCTTTCTCACTAAAAAATCAAAGCCCTGTAGCATAAAATCTATGCAGACCACTTCAAAGCTTTGTAGTTCTTCTCAGTATCATACAGACTACTGACAGGTGACCTGTGCCTCATGCATACAGATTCAACAGATCCTATTCTGTTAAACCTGTTACATATTTGCAAATCCAATGGTATCATAAACACCTGCTCAAAGGATCTTAATCTCTTTTGTAAAATCAATAGAACTTTGTAGGATACGCATAGAATACCTACTCTACAGAACTATCTTCCACTCCACATATATCAAATCACTTCTATCACTCTATTCAAACTTACAAATAGATGGGTAACTGCAAACTCATCCCTGGTTTAGTAGCCGTGCCTCTCATGGATAGGGGAAGCATGTAAACATCCTAAGATATCTTTGTCCAGCTCATCTCCAGGTTATTTGTATGCAAAATATAATGGTTAAATACTACCATGTGAATGTAAGGCTGAGCTTCTTAAGAGCTTTACAGATCAATAGCTTAGTAACTATGAACCTATGAATCTCTGGTGATGACTGTGATCGACTCCAGCCTCTATCCTGTGTAGTAAATATGATGAATGATTCACAGTATGACCCATCCGTTCACTGGCCAACATAACCTGACATTAACATGACCTGCATCGTATCTGTTTTATGTGACACTGCACTGTCAATGTGTGTGTATCATGGCTGACAGTTCTGGACTAGATGCAGCCACTTCACCAGCCCCACCATGTATTACATCCATTGGGTCTATATTAGAACATCGACTTTTTAAAACGCCGAATATTCTAATATTGACCCCTATTCAGCGAACACTGACAATATCGAACATGCAGAACAGAGAATTTTTTCCCAGGGAAAAAAATTGCTGTTCCGAGACACATACACACAACACAAACACACCAAATAAACAGCAATCCACACACATACACCTAAAATCCTACATCTAACCCTACACTAAACTGTACACACACCACTAGCTATCCACTTACCTTAACCCAAACCCTAACCCTAAGGTCGGTCACTATCGCACACTCACCTCGCCCGTGCCCTAACCTTAACTCACGTAGCCCGCCCTAACCCTCAAGTCCACACAATCGCACACTTGCCTGACCCGTGCCCTAACCCTAACTCATCTACCCCACTCCCTAACCCTCACATCTACACAATCGCACACTTACCTGATCCCGACCTGTAACTTTCTACCACAGTGCTGAACATAGCGAAGCCACAGGAACAGCCAACCAAATCCCTTCCCTAGGAAGAAATTCTGTGTTCTGCAGCTTCGCTATTTTCAGCGTTTGCTGAATAGGGGTCGATATTAGAACATTTGAAGTTGTGAAACTTCGGTGTTCTAATATAGACCCACATCCATTGATGCCTTAGGGGTAAACTGTCTTTACTTATATATGCATCATCATGTCCCACCTCACTGTCCCCTCCAGATGCTGATGCTGCAGCTCCTGCATCTTTGGTGTCCTGGACAGGTCAAATATGAGGCTCACTAGCTTGTTTCATGGATTCATAGATAAGTACTAGGCTAGCTGCTCTTGCAGACCATTTTAAGCCTAGCCAATTTCCTTTAAAAAGTGAAAGTCAAATCATGTCCTTTGCATCTGTAAAGTAAACAGCTTAACCATTATGCCTAACTCCAACCCCCAACCCCATTTCCTCACTCAGTATCATATTGTGCACCATGGCACAGGCTATAATCAGCTTAAAAGCTATATTAAGGGAATGAACAAAATGAACAAAACCACACTGAAACAGGGGTATATGATGGAGAAAAACTCCTTTAATATAAGAAACACACCAGTGTTAAGCGCTTTTGTCCCTAACAGCTGGGACATCATCAGAATACAACCAAGTAACACGCAAGCAAGTTATATAACCCTCCAAAATTACTGATAAACTGAAAAATTATCCAATCATTTTAAATATTTTAAATAAGAAGGTTGTCATACCCCCATTTAAAAAGGTAAAACATTTTTAAATATAAGAAACATAAAAAACATAAAAAAACATATTCTATTTGCAATGGGAATAAAAATGCAACATAGACAAATAATCTTGTAGCAGTAGAAATAAATGAATATATAAATGTACACATTTCTACAATCTTTCAGCTTTTTCTTGTAATACAGGGGAAATAGAGACTACATAATTTAGACCAGGAGGGAACATAGCCACCAGTTGTTAGGGATGAAAATGCTTAATACTGATGTGTTTCTTATATTAAAGGCATTTTTCTATCTTATACCACTGTTTCAGTGCAATTTTGTTGGTGTTCTGCACTGTACCAGCTTTTTTGCTATATTAAAGGAATATCGAAGTGTCCCACTGGATCATGGCAGCAGAAACATGCCTTCAGTAAGGCAGCTTTACATTATATCACATTTTGTAATATGGAATGTGCAGTACTGTATTGTAGTTTGGCCATAATTTCAGTATTGCAGGCAGGTGTAATGAGCAAGGACTCCAGAGATATTTGTATCACCTACAAAACACAACAAACATTTTTTTGGGTGATAGCTGATGTCAACACACTGTCTCTAGCAGTACTCAGTTATTCTGCACAGTGGGTCTGCAGTTACCAACCAGATTGATTTGTGGGAAATCTCTTTGCTAAAAATGGCAAAACAGGTGACACATGCCAGGGGATCATGGCACCTGCAAGAATGGTGCATATGCATATTTGTAATAATCCTCTGTAGATTGTATTTTGCTTGGCATTTTAGGAAATTATATCCTTTCCCTTTCATGTGATTGTGAGTCTTGAGTCAGGTGGGGCCTTTCTTGCCTGAGGGAGGCATGCAATCCAGTACAAGTTTCATACAGCGGTGTCTCTGTCCTCTGTTGTCTGAGGTAATCAGATATGCTATTTCATGTGCATAAGGATAACAGTGAGACATTTGTTAAGTATTCATGAGGCAGATGCTTGTGATATACCTAACATGTCCACAGATGTTCACTGTAAGTTACTGGTGTGGTGAGTGCTACATATAATTTGATCTCCACCGGGAATGGAAAGCCATGCGTTCCTACAGAGGCTGTATGCAAGTGATACATGTCTACTATCCTCCTTACAATGTCCTCATCCACATGGAATGAGTCAGTTATCTCTCGGGCCATCAGATTATTATATATTATTCACTGGCTGTTCTTTCATCATTGCCACCATCTGCCACGATTCACAGTCTATTCCTTCATCTATGCTAAACCTCAAAATGCACTCTATCAAGGCACTCCTTAAAATGGAGAACATCGACATCTGTGCAGTGACAGAGACCTGGTTCAAGGCTCCAGAGAGTACCCCTGCATTACCAGGCTATAATTCATACCACACCTTTCGGCCACCTAACCTGGACCGAAACACTAAAGGTGGAGGCGTGTCCATATTCATTAAGGATATCCACACCTCCAGGCTAGTTGCTCAGCATAATGCATCCGAGATTATCCAAGTGCAACTAACTCTGGGCAAGACCGCAATCCAAATTGTAGCTTGCTACAGATCCCCCACCATGTCCCAAGATTCCCACTCCTCATTTCTTAATACACTGGAAAATATTAGGGTACAACCTAACACCCTAATAATGGGCGATTTCAACTACCCTACCATTAACTGGGAAAATTACTCGTGTACCAACTCTTGTGTGCAACGTTTTCTGGAATTCATAAATTCCAATGCCATGGATCAACTTATCCACTCCCCCATCAGGGGCAGCAATATTCTAGACCTGGTTATTACCAATATGGGCAACTGGTGCTCCACACCAGAGGTCAGTTCCTTGTTGGTCAGATCCGACCATAAGCTAATCACCCTAGACATCCACATCCCTCCCCCACCCCCTATTAGGGAAACCACAGTAAAAAATTTCTCCAAAGCCAATTTCCCGCTTCTTAAGACAGAAGTGGCAAACTTCACGACACCCATGCTGACGGACAATAGAGGTATGACTGCTGAATCCTACACAAATGCACTTTATAAGCACTTACATGAGTGCATGGATTGTGCAATCCCTAACCGAACCAAGATGCTATCCTCCAAAAAAAGGAAGCCAATCTGGTGGTCCCCTGCCATAAAAAAACACTACAACAGAAGAAAGAAACTGTTGCAAAAAAGAGTAAAATCCCATGATTGGAGAAACTCCCTGGTCAGCTTCAGTAAGAAGCTGAGATCCCTCATAAAATCCTCCAAAGCTAGTTATGAAAACAAAATCGGCACTGACTCTAAAGACAACCACAAAGCATTCTATAGCTATGTCAAGAATCTCAATGGCAACACTCAGATCTGCTCTGAGTTACAGCACAATGGCACTAAATATACAGAACTAACGGATATTGCCAACATCCTGGCAGATAGGTTCAGAGTTAACTTTACCCCTCTGTCATCTCCTAAAGGGCCCATCTCTATACCCGAAGAATGCAAAGTTCCTCTAATCATGGCTGCACAGGTAAAAAACACACTATCCAAAGCCAGTAACACAGCATCCATGGGACCTGACGACATCCCAGGCTGTGTTCTACATGAACTACAGAACGAACTGGCACCCCACCTAAGTACCATGTTCAATCATAGCCTCACCTCAGGCTATGTGCCCACTGAATGGCGCACAGCAACAGTTATCCCACTCCACAAAGGAGGAGCCACCACAGACCCCAGAAACTACCGCCCAATTAGCCTAATGAGCCTGGTCTGCAAGGCTATGGAGCGTATCATCATGGAACTTATAAACAATGATATTGGTAATCTCCAAACTCAGGACCCCACCCAGCTCGGGTTTGTAAAAGGCAGATCATGTCTCCTAAACCTGACAGACTTCTTTGAAGCAGTCACCAAAGCCGTAGATGAGGGTAAGGTGGTTCACACAGCCTATCTATACCTCGCCAAGGCTTTTGACACCATCCCCCACTCTGCAATTATAGATAAACTCACTAAACTATGTATAAATCCCTATGTCACAAGATGGGTTGCCAACTGGCTCACTGACAGAACCGACACTGTGAAAGTAGCAGACTCCAAATCCAGCTTCAGACCAGTGACAAGTGGAGTACCACAGGGTTCAGTCC
The DNA here is from genome assembly GCF_019279795.1 of Protopterus annectens. Taxonomy (NCBI): domain Eukaryota; kingdom Metazoa; phylum Chordata; order Ceratodontiformes; family Protopteridae; genus Protopterus; species Protopterus annectens. The sequence goes on from NC_056737.1 coordinate 940,345,257, forward strand.
TGGGTCCTCTCCTGTTTGGTATCTACTTCTCTAAAGTACAGGCCAACACAGAAGGTCTTTGGCTAATGAAGTTCGCAGATGACTGCAAACTAGGAGCCATAATCAAAACTCCAAAAGATGTGGACATCCTACAAAAGGGCCTTGCTGAGACAGATGCTTGGTGTCAAAGCCATGGCCTCAAGCTCAATGCCAAAAAGTGCATTGTCATTCCTTTTGGTAAAAACTCAGTACCCATGAACTACCACATAGGTGGTAGTCTACTTAACACTGAAAGTGTGATAAGAGACCTTGGGACACAGGTGGAGAGTACTCTCTTTTGATAATCACATCGCCACAGTAGTCAGGAAATCCTTCTATGTGGCACACCTCATCACAAAAAGTTTCTCATCCAGGAAAAAAGAGGTCATTGTTCCCCTCTACTCATCACTCATTAGACCCATTATAGAGTACAATGCCCCTTTTGGTATGTACCTCACAAGACATCTACAACAACTGGAAAGGCCACAGAAATACCTCACAAAGAGGATTACTGGCCTCAAAGAGATGCCCTATGCAGACCGTCTAAAAAAACTGCAGCTTTACTCCGTTGCATATCGCCTACTCAGAGGCGATCTCTGCCTAAAACATAAAGCTATGTCAAACCCAGAGCTTTTCATGCTCCACTTAAAGAAATCCCAATCCCTACGAGCTACATGTTCTAGGGACCTAAACCTCGTCACCACAATAAACAGAACATGCTGGAGGGATAGATTCCTGGCCCAGAGACTTCCCATACTCTGGAACAAACTACCTATCTATATCAAACAAAGCTCCTCATTAGCACTCTTCAAGAAAAATCTTGATGATTGGATGGGAGATAGGAAATTCACCCCGGGGATCACTTCTGTGGCTCTGCTCGACAGTGGCACAGGAAGATAATTTTCTTGGGTAGCGAAAGCCAGGGTACCTTTGGCTAGGTAGGTACTAGGCCAATAGCCTAGTACCTACCTATGAACGTATGAACCTATTTGTCATAATGCACAGCTGGGTAGGAGCTGGCAGTGTTTATTACAAGTACATACTGCTGAGCAATGTCTGCTGTTACTCCACCTTTTTAAACACATTTCCATTTTCTCAGCTAATTCTTTTAAGTGTACTACTTGCTGTGCATATATCCTCAGCTTTAGATAAGGTCAGGTTAGATTCTTTTAAAAGCCTGCCCCTTGTATGGTTATTTTGTATACCACAAATAGTTGCGTATCTTGCCATGCCAGATTTATTATATACCAAATTTATAACTCTTTATCCCAGTAACATAAATATTTTCCGCTGAGGCTTGATTCCTTGTAAAGAAGAAATGAAAAACAAGTGGCATTTTTTCTTGCCTCACAATAATTCCTGAAGTCCTACCTTTTGCTAGCATTTTGCTTTTCTCCTGTTCCTGAAAAGTGGAACTTTACATACATTTAAAGAGTCTTCCTCTGCGACATGTACAAACGCAGCACAACCCTTACCATGCTTCTTGGATATTCAGCTTACAATGAGTAGCCAATCAACTTTCTGGATTATAGCTTCTAGTTTTTTTCTTTGCTGAAAGACAAGTTTCTTGTAGTTGCACTTTGTCTTTTCATGATGAAAATAAATACTCAATGGCTTTTCATGAGTTATGCTTGTGGGAAAAATGGTGAATTTATTTTTAACAGAATGAACAAATACATTTTGAGCTGTGTATTGTATATTACTGATTGATAGTGACTCAAAAATGAATGAACAAATGCATGATGAAAAACATGCAAAACATGTAGTCTAGTATGATAGTAGACAACATTAAATAATCAAGGTGTAATCAAAACAGTTGAAGAATTTACTTGACATTATAACAACTACCTTATAGGTACAATCCAGTTGGTCCAATATGCTCCTGAAAGACAACAATGCCCACAGAATAACAGAATAGAGTAAGTTTTTTGCTTTTGACTTGATGCACTAGAAAATATTAAGTAATATACTGTGAAATACGTCACACTTTATTAATAATTATTTTAACAGAAAACTGTGTGATCAATTCAGGAGTCATAAAGAATCAGAAAGAATCTGGGTAGAAAGCTTCACAAAATGATTGGAATCCATTTGTCCTCTTTTATTACAACCAGCTGTACTTCATTAGTCCTTTTAACTCTTTGCCGTAGTCTTGATGTATGCTTTGCAATTTAGCTATTTACATTATTGTTTTTTTATGGTCAGCATAAGCATGTAGTCACAGAAATCAAGCATTTCCCCACTATAATTGCACAGTATACTATACCTGCAATAATGCCCAACAGGATGTGTTATTGTGGAAATAACTCCCACCCAGGGGTATTCTACGGCCCAACGCTGCAGGCAGAAAGCCTCTATACTCCTGGAAGGGCATCATTTCCACAATAACACACACCCTGGAGGGCATTATTGTGCTTAGAGAATGAACTGTCTGTAAAATTGTTGTGTTTTACTTTTTTTTTTTTTTTGTGTTCCTATTTTTTATATTTTTTATGTAAAATAGTTCCTCTACCTAATGTTTCAAACTTGCTGAAGTATATTTTAATGGCGTTGGAGGAAGCATTTTACATTTAAAATATAACACTTAAAAAATATCCAAGTATTTACTTTATTTTTTTTTGTCCCTTACTCCTAAAATGTTTGGTTTGTTGCCAGTCATTGGAGATTGAAGTTACTAAATAATGACATACATTTGAGTTTCAGACTTTTATTTTCTTCATCCAGATTTGTTCAGCTGAAAGGTCCAGAGGTGTACAAATCTCATTACTGCTGCTGCTGCCAGTAGCGGAACTCACTCACTCACTCACTCACTCACTCACTCACTCACTCACTCACTCACTCACTCACTCACTCACTCACTCACTCACTCACTCACACACCACTGCTTCAGAAAATGCATGCTAACACCAATCCTAATATTCAAACAAAATATGTTCCTATTTTGAGCCTTTGTCCGCAGTTTATTTTAGGTTTGTCCAGATATCTTGAGGAAAGAGTAGACAGCATACTTCTGAAATGTCCAGACTTTTTACAGAATGTCCTGATTTTTGGCTTATATGTTTGGTCTGTTCCTCATAAAATTTGTAGTTTTTTGGCAAATCACTGGGGATTGAAGTAATTAAATAATGACACACATTTGATTTTCAGACTTCTTATCCTTCAAAAAATACATGCTGATGGGAACCCTGTTATTCTAGCAAATGTCCAAGTTTATAACATCAATATTTGTATGGAAGAACACTCTTACTGGAATAGTTTTTACTCCTGGAGGTCCAAGTCAGAGTCCTGAAAAGGACTTAGTAATTCCTATGTGGTTTTGAATAAAGCACTGCTCTAAAGTCCTTGTTAGGGCTACAAAGGTCCTCCTCAGGACCAAACACACCACAAAGGTTCTTCTCAGAACCAAAAAGGTCCTCCTCAGGACCACCTCTCCACACCACAAAGGCCCTTATAAGAGCCAAAACAGTCTTCCTCAAGACTACAAAGGCCCTTTTAAGACCCACAATAGCTTTATTCAAAACTCAGGACTCAGACTTGGACCTCCAGGAGTAACAACTATTCCAGTAAGAGTGTTCTTCAGTCCAGATTTTTTCCCACAACACAAGTGGGTTACACTCCAACAAGAAGCGGATACCACCCACTATTGCGTTGGTTCACTTAAATATAACAGCAATATTTAAAATCTGTCCTTATTTTGGGTCTATATTAGATCAGCGAATGCTTAAAAAAGCGAATGCTGATTGATCAAACTTATGTAATTGAAAGCTTACAATCTTGAACTATCAGAACAGTGACTTTTTTCCTAGAGAAAAAAAATCGCTGATCCAAAACACATACACACAACACAAGCACACCAAACAAACAGCAATCCACACACATACACCTAAAATCTGACATCTAACCCTACACTAAACTATACACACACCACTAACTATCCACTTACCTTAACCCAAACCCTAACCCTAAGGTCCGTATCTATCGCACACTCACCTCACCCGCTCCCTAACCCTACCTCACCTAACCCGCCCTAACCCTCACGTCCACACAATCGCACACATACCTAACCCGCACCCTAAACCTAACTCACCTAACCTGCCCTAACACTCACATCCACGCAATCGCACACTTACCTGAACCCGACCCGTAACTTTCCACCACAGCACTGAAAATACCAAAGCAACAGAAACAGAGAACCAAATTCTTTCCCTAGGAAAAAATTTGGGTTTCTGTTGCTTCGATATTTTAAGCTTTTGCTTACATAAGTTTGATCAATCAGCGTTTGCTTTTTTAAGCGTTCGCTGATCTAATATAGACCCCCCCTATTTTTTTGTCCTTTGTTCCCTCATTATTTGTGGTTCTGAATGGATTTCATGTTCCAAGAAGTTGAGAGGTATTGTTGAGAGGTATACAAACCTCTTAACTGATGCTGCTACTACCAGGGATCGCTCGGTCACTTGATCACTCTCACTCTTCATCTCCCTCTCTCACACACACACATACACACACACACACACACACACACACACACACACACACACACACACAAGCACGCATGCGGGCACACACACACAGTCTCTTCTGCTTTCATGCACACATTCATTTACATCCAGACAGAAACATAAACACACACACACAGAATCACAGAACAGCAAAAGCGCTGCTTTGCAAGCATAAAATAATACCTTGATCTCTCTGTCTCTACACACATACGCTCTGACACACAGACATAAATACATGTACACATACGCACTTTTTTCTTTTTTTTTTCTTTTACACTGAGTGTAAAATAATTGCATCCATTAGTGTTTTTCAGTCTGAGCTCCACGTCAGCTTGATATGTTGCTGTGAAGCTGTGGACTTGTTTTTCTGCAGGCATTACTTGTAGATTAACACCATGCCGGAGAACATTCATTCCCCAATCAGAGTGCGATCTATAGGTTACCCATTCTCTAAAATTAGCTATCATACATTCCAAAAATACCCTTCTTTCTTTTCATAGTTCATAAGAAAACCCTTTGTAAAGAAATTCTAGAACTACCATAGCCTTTATAATCTGCAAGCTATGTTTCTAAAAGTTTGATGTCTCACCCAGGTATCTAAATTAAATTTAATGATTTTAGGTCAGAAATAATTAGCTCACTGCTTCTACAAGTGTATAGTCATCAAGAAAGTCGAGTTCCTGTGTATTCTGTAACAGTATACTTATCTTTGTAGGAGAGATCCTTATACTGCTGAAATGAATATACTTGTCAGAGTTTTCAGAGTTTAATTTCAGAAGAGCTGGAACCGATGTGTACCTAAAATCAAGGCAGCAGGGTGGTCTGTACAAGCTGACAGAATTTGCAAAGCATACATAGTAAAATGGTCAGCACGGGATGTACAGAGTTGGAGTTAGTAAGTAGTGTTCTCTAAAACCTATGAAAATATGAGTTATTTTCCATGTTTCTATTAACAATGCAAAACCAGAAGGTGTACTATCATATTGGGGGATGGTGTATGCAAGCAGTGGGAGTTAGTAACAAATGGTACACCATGTAAAAATATTCTTAGATATAATTTTTTTTGATAAAGCAGTTAGGATTATTAGCTATATTTTCATACATGCATTAATTTCAAAAAAGCCATACAAAACATTAAGGCACACAACATTACAACTGGTATTTGCCATCAAACATGCATGGTTTTGTAGATTAATATTGTTTTGAAATATTGTGAGACTGTTACATGTATAATCACATAAATTCTGCAGTATCATTAAACAGCAGTATGTTACCCCTCTTGTAATACATCATTGGAAAGTCCTCAAACAGGTGAATAATCCTCCCACTTACAGAGATATAACCCTTTGTTTGACCACAGCAGTAGTGCATTTTGGCAAATAAAAACATTATTCCTTTAATAAGTCTGCGATATAAAATCAGCATCTGCAGACAGACTTTGATAATAATACCAGTTTGTAGCCCACTGCCCACTGAGGAGTTTCATGTTTTACATTTTTTGTAACTCACATCATTTATCAGATATTTCAAATCTTGTGAATTATTTTTAATAGAGGATTTCAGAGAAAAGTCTAATTAAACAAGTGGTTTCTTGGCTTAGAAGACCTCTGGAAGCAAGGAGATTAATTGGCCTCCTGTCCCTCTGGACTGAATGAGTTAATATTTCATGCACTTATATGTAGTATAACAGTGATAGTCTTTGACTTCTACACATCCCTCTCTCACTGTCTCTTTCTTTATAGTTTTGTTAATTTTTAGGCAACAGAGAATTGTGCAGTCTAGGAAATGGAAAGGAATATTTCTAGTGTTAATGTTTCAGAGTATGGTTAAAGTATGCTTGTGATTAAGGGGCAAATCGTAATTCCATATTTTTTATTTAACTTTTTAAAGTTAATTCAAATACGTCATAAACCATCTACATCTGCAGGGGCCCTGTAAATCTGTCATTCATATCGTTAAGCAATCGTAATTCCTCATAAATATCTTTCATAATATTTTCCTAGTTACTAAAGACTGCCTGTAGCAACACTGAACTTTGGTACTTACCTGACATAGTAGCAAAAGTAAGCTGGTAGGCAATGGCTGCCAGATCATTCTGTGATGGCATGTCTTTTTGGTACTTTTTGTAAAATCTGCATGGATTGTTCCTTTGTGCTGGTTGTTTGTGTGAAGGACTAATGAAGATTGAGGTCCCATTCATGTTTTGTGATTTTTTTCCTTGTGAATAAATGCTATAAGCTCTTGCTGAATAAAGATTTGGATGGAAGTCACCAAAGCAGTCACGAAGCTGGTTTTGTGTGTGTGTGTGTGTGTGTGTGTGTGTGTGTGTGTTTTTGTTCAGCAGGACATTTGGTTGTCAAGACTGATGGAATGAACATGTGGATAGAATCATAGAAATTGCTATTTTGTCATTTGCTTCCAGCAATATGAGTGGAGAGTTGGGCTTTTGGAGGAGGTCACAGAACTATTCTTGGGACCTGTGTCTGTGGCCAGTTGACACATTTAATGTTAACTAGTGGGTCTTGTGAATTCCTTCCATTTTTTTAAGTGGCTGTAACTTGACCATCTCATAGTTTTATTTATTTATATACCGTCTATGCTTCTTTGTACAGCATTGGGGCTTTAGACATTGTTGCAATGACTTTTTGCTAATGACTTTGAGTGTGCTGTTTGTGGTCTTGTTTTTTATTTGTGAAGATTAAATGAACAGTTATATTTTTCTAACTTTAGCCATTTTAGCAGTAATTAGTATTATTTTCTGTTATCATCAATAGGCTATTTTGTTTAGAAACTAATTTGCTTTAGATTTCAACTAATTTGTTTCATGTGTTTCTGGTTATCATTTATGTTATCTGATGTTCAGTATTGTGTTGTAAAGTACTTTGTGATAAAACACAATAATAAACTTGAACTTGAATTTGAAGATCCATATAATTCTTAAGCATCTAACAGTTGCTGATAAGTGGTCTGTCCAATCAATTTTGTAGTTGTCAACCTTGTCCATAGTATAGGATTCTTCTGTAAAAATATCACAATACATTGACACAGCAGGGCTAAGGATTGATTCATGTGTAGTTATACCAATCATCTCACAAGAGGGAAAGATTGAACCATCTTACTGAAGTCATGATGCTTGTATCATGAGTAAGTTTAAGCTCTGTTCAATAAAAAAATGTTTTATCTGCAAAATCATTACCTTGCAAATAATTATATGGTAAAGGATGGATATTAAAGCCTTAACCAATTGTAATCAAATAATAAGTGGTTAACCATTACCTTATTGACTGCAGATGAAATACGTACTAATTTTGTAAAATCAGATCTTCCTGTTTGAAAACCATATGGGAAGTTATCTAGATTTCCTTAAAGGGTTTCGAAGTAGGAATTTTCTTCCTCATTATCATTTCTTGTATGAGCTAGTGATGGAATGAAATCTATATTATAGTTTTGACTGAGTTGTAGATTATCAATGGTGAAGTTAAGATCTGTGGCTGCAAGATGGCCGACATCATTTATTAAGGGAAAATAAATGGATCTGACCCATATTTTGGAAAGATTGGACTAAAATAATAGTAGATTGCTTGACTGAATGGAGTCTGCTCAAATTCATTATTTTATCAAGCTGGATGAAATTTCTTTTGTCAAAATGGTAAAATGCCAACAAGCTACAGTAGGAAGACAACAATTACATGAGGTTTTTCCCCTCTAACAAGAAATACAGAGGTCCTGAAACTGATTATATGTTGCAAGCAGATCACTGTGGTAAGCAGGTAAGGCAACCTTATAGAAGAATATCACTTCTTCTCAGTGTGAAAGATATAATTGAATGATCTTCCCACATCACTAAAAGTATAATATAAGCCATTGTTTTCCAGGCTCTCATCATTTATTTTATATTTTGCCACAGTATTTTGTTTCTTATTACATTTATTTTCTAATTATTTTAAACCAGTACTAAAGAGTCTTGGTTGTTGGTGATTTTGAAATTATTTTTTCATTTAGGTATATTAATGTGACTGACCAGCTTTTATTTCTTATAATTTATTTGTCAGCAAAATGTTATCAACAAGAGAGTCTACCTTGATAGAATATGGTCTTTCTTCAAAAGGGTAAGGGGAAAGTCCCTGCAGTCTCTGCGCCCTTTCTATTGTATATTATTTCAGTGTTAAGTTCTATATTAACTGTGTCTGCAGCAAAATAATGTCAAGAAACCTAGCCATAATGAAGCTATTGATGATCATTGCTTAGATAACCTCTCACCATTCCAACTGAATTGCATATTAGTTATAACATTAGTTATAAAGTGCATCGGGCACTAAAATACCTAAAGTAGATGTTTTATTTTACCTCTAAAAAGTGTTTTTACAATTAAATTATGCTAGTAAATGAAACAACCCAGACAAAAAGTATCAGTTAATATTACATTGCAAGGAGGATATTAAAACATGAGTAAAACTATAAACACTTCGGAGATATCAGTAAAAATCAAACAAAAACAATCTAAAGGTGTTCAGTTAAACAGTTATTATGGTATATGTAACAGGGGAAATAAATTCTGATAATGAGCGCGTTTGCAGATACATATTTGCAAGAATACTTCCCATGGTAATAATACTTTCATGAATAAATTGTGGCAAAGTTAAAACAATGAAGACCTAATACTTCTAACCAGAAGATTATTAAAACATGAAATTATTCACATAACATAAACCATGTAACTATGTTATCATAAACACTGGTTAACACATGTACAGTGGCTTTGGTTTTATGTAACAAAACCTTAACTGAAAAGATGCACTTTTTTGGAAGCACCTGCAGTTTCTGCAGTAATTCACTAGATGTCAGTATTGGTAAAGAATCTGTAGCACTAAATTATCCCATTTTCTGGCCATGACAAATTAAGTCTTTAATCTAGGTTATTCACCATAACACTATCCTACAGTTTGTCAAGCAAATATGTTATCAATATTTAAATAAGGATGGTATAATTACCTTGTTTACAGAAATGAAGAAAGAAACAATATGAGAATTTAACTGCTTAAGAGGAGGCAGCTAAAAATCTTATCAAAAGTGTAAGATACAAATGAGTGTTGTAGAGAATAGTGTACTGATGTGTAATACATTTGCTGTTAAAGATTTAGCATTTAGATAATTTAATCTGCACTAGTGTTTTCAGCTGGATTACTGAATATTTCAAACTGATTGTTTATGATGAGTAGCAGAGAAAACTAAGAAAACAGGAATTAGAAATGGGAAGATTGCTAAGGAGACAGGGAACCAATCAAATGAATGACTCTACCAAACCTGTGTGATACAATCCTATTGAAAATTACAGCTACTATAATTAGATACGTACATGTAATATGCATAGTATAAGTGCATTTTGTTCCATCAAATGCTCCTTTGTAAACCTGGCTGGTGGGTGTGTGTAGATTTGGTTGAAATCATATTTGTGTAAGTGTAGTGTGGTTGAATGTGTCTCTAGTATGTTTTCTGGTGAGGAGTTGTTTAAGGTAGGTGTGTGTGTGTGTGTGTGTGTGTGTGTGTGTGTGTGTGTGTGTTTGTGTGTAGAAGGTGCTTGGGGTTAGTTGAATTATTACTAGCATTCATTTATTTCTGTCATTGCTGGCTGACATTTGGTTTTGTATTGAATGCTGGTGATGTCAGTAGTGAGTGAATGTACGTGAATGTATATTGAGTGGTGTTACTTGACTGAATATAGTGGCCGGAGAGATGCTTATAAATATGATAGGGATGTGTGAGTAGATGTATGAATGCAATGGGTTGTTGTTGTGTGAGATCACTCAACATGCATGCTTTAGTCTCTGCCGTGTGATCTCAGAGTTGGCATATGTAAAGTTGTAAGGATGTGAGGGGTGAAGTGGGGTTTGCCCCTGCAAAAACATTATTTAGGTGTTCTTATATGTGTGTGTGTGTGTGTGTGTGTGTGTGTGTGTGTGTGTGTGTGTGTGTGTGTGTGTGTTTCTGTTTAGTATTGAGCAGGTTTTGTTTAACTTGGTGGTGAGTGGTATGTTTTGTTATGCTTTCACTATGTTTTTGTTACCGTTGGCTTGGTTGCTGTTGTGTGTAGTCAACCAATGCTTATATAATCATATATATGTGCATATCACATTTACATTCTAAATATATTAACATATAAAAGGATGTAACATTTTCTTGCAGGTTTGTTTTATTGCTAACCTTTTTGGTGGTAAATGTGGTTGAATGGTATTATTTGTCAAAAAGAAAGCTGAAGTAGTTGAATTTTGGATTATGGAATGTAAGGTAAGCGGGAGTGGGTAATAATGATAAAACCTTTGTTTGTAACAACAATTCTTGGCATTAGGGTTGAGTATATATATATATATATATATATATATATATATATCAGTGGGGTTGTTTGTGAGTTATGGTTAAAGTAAGGGCTAGGGAAAAGAACAGGGTTCCTATCACATCATTGAACTTTTAAAAGTTCGAATGTCATATGGTTGACACCATATGAGCGAATTTTTAAAAGTTTGAGCGTTTCATCAGAGAACCCCGTACAGTGTGTCATTGGAAGTTTTCCATTGTCTGCACTGTAGTGCGATCTCAGAGTTTGTATATTTAAAGATCAGGGATTACAGGGGGGGCTTGCCCCCTTGCTTAGGCTTTCAGGTTGTTTTTTTCTGTTTTTTTTTTTTTTTTTAATTTGATTTTCAAACTTTTAAGAGTTCCAACATATGGTCTCGACGAAAATGAGTTCGCCTGTTTCTGTTTCATGGAAATGGGTTTTCGATGAACAGTCCTAGACCTGCACACATGGATAATGAGCAGTTTTATTGGGCAATATGAAGGTATTCAGCAAAAAAAAAAAAAAAAATAGTAAAAGAAAGTAAGTAAAAGAACTCGATGTCAGAGTAGTGCAGACCACATTCTAAGAAAATATTAGTTAAATGCTAATGAACTTTAAAATAAAGTCTGTGCTTTTAAATTCAGTGTGGACAAACTTCTCAAACATGCATATATATCTGTAATATAGTGCAGTAGATATGTTATTTTAAATGTAGGCAACATAGAGAGAGCATCTGAAAAAGTATCTAGTAAAGTAGAAACCAAAGTTGTTGTTGGTCTTTTGGCTTTTCCCGGTTAGGGGTCGCCACAGTGGAACTCCGGTCCGCTAATGATTGGCAGTTATTTTTTATGGTGTAGAGTTGCCAGCCCAATGCCTAACCTTCAACGAAGGCATGCCCATTCAACGCATGTCTTTAAAATGCCCACTCGACCGTGGGGAGGACATGCAAACTCCACACAGAAGGCACTCCCAACCCAAGCTGAGAATCGAACGGGAGAACCTCTTATTGTGAGGCAACAACGCTACCGCTGCACCACCATGGAAGTATTGGATGTTAAATCACATTATTAAAATCTGGCAAACCAAAAATAAATAAATTAAAAAAAAGCATACACAGTAACTTGGGACACAGTAAAACTGTGGACTAAGTGACACGCGATAATAAAGAGAAAATGTTCTTGGTCTCCAGTTTTGATCTAATTGCCAATAGATCTTAACTTTTCATAGATTTCCCACACATGCATGGCATGCAAGTAACCATTCTAATATGCACTGTGTACTCACTCTGACTCACATTACAGAATTGTAGGCTGCTTTGACAACCAACTAGTTCCTTTAAGAACATTATTTTTATTTGCATTTGTTTATTGGGATAGAGCACTAATCTCCATGGATCTATTTCAGACTTAGCCTGGGAGTGCTGTTTGGTTAACTGACTTGGTCAGAGTCACACAGGCAATGGAGGATGAGACAATCAAACACTGGACCCCAGGAAGAAACTTGTTAACAGCTCCTTGATCCTCTGACCAGCTCCCACACAGTATCAACACAGAGGGTCGACTAAAAACACTCTAGACAGGAATGAAGTTCACAACACAAACAGTATCACAGATTTTAGCACCGTTATTTATGGCATATTTATTCCCAATATAGTTACTCAAAGCTGTAATAGTTTTGCAGTCAACAAATCTTTACTGAATCTGCTTTAGAATTTATCATCTGTATTTTAAAAGACAGCAGAGAACGTAAGTTGAATAAAAACTGGTCAGAGACCTGACGTTTATGATGAAAAAATCAGTGCCCCAGTGAGTTGCCAGTATAACTGTTGTACTTCTTTAAAAATTAATGTGTCAGAGGAAAAAATGTTTTATTTCTTAAAAGAGTCAAATTCATTATAATTCTTGGCTATGTAATACCTAATAACTACCAGGACTGCATTTATTACTTGACACCTAATTAAGAAACTGTTTATCCTAACTATTACACTCTGATTATCAGATGTTTCATAAATCTTCATGAAATCCAAACCACTAAATCATCAGGTATTTCAAAGATTTTGCTGCAGTTATGATGGATACATATTTCAAGCATCAGCATGAAGATTAACCAAGAAAAAAGGTAAAATCTGATATCAGAGTATCATTCTGGCAATAAGACATGACTTTTAGGAATGATTTATTTGACAAATTGGCTGTTTTTCACTATATACTTAATAAAATGTCTATGAGTGCAAGTAATATGTAAATTAAGTTTAATTAAAAAGCAGTGCTTAGAATAAAAATGAACAATTGAAGACTCCACACACAGGACTGGGATACAAACACTCTGCTTACTAAATATGCATTCATTGTCTTTACTTTTCCTCAAGAAAATTAAAAATGTGTAAACCCATATGGCATAGTACTGTTTATGTAAATGATATGCCAAAATGCAGTTCTGGACTCATTAAGAGAACACAGAGAGAATCCTGGATCCTGGATTCACTCCCATGCATACAGAGAGAATATTATTGTAAAATATATTATACAGTGTTTATGTATTTGTGATTGCTTAGCATTTTACATTTGTCCTTTTTACTGACATTTTTTAACTGTTTTGTATTTGAAGTTACAGAACTCCATAAAACTGAATGCAGTTAACATGCAAATGCTGTTATTTATCTATTAACATGCAGAGAAAAATGACGTGATGCATTTCTTCAAAATGAAATATAACATGGTTCCTTAAACGAACTTCTGTGATACTTAACAGCAGTGCTTGGCACATTTAAAAGAAAGTGTACAATTCATATGTTCCTAGAAGTGATGTCTTAAGTTGTACAACCTGACATAAAGCTTGCAATACTATAATTATTGCATCGTAACACAATTGCAAAACCAATATCACTATGCATTTCTTACATAGACTACTATAAAATCAATACACTGTACTGTGCAATTTGACCTACTGAGTTGATAAAAATAAACTGTTATGAACAATATGCTGATAATACTGTAATGTTATCACTTTTATAGTTTTTTAACTCTATACGTAGACTGATAAGCAGTTAACTTCTTTAACAGGTAACACTTATCGTGTGCCCCAAGATGCACCTGTAGCATTAATTAATTTCCAAATCAAACCAAGCTTTAAAGCAGGTTATTCATTATGCATGCCTTATTATGGCAGAACCATTTGTAGTTTCATATAGTGATGATGTTGCATATGGATGTTATGTTAAAAACTATACTGTAAACAGCTTTGTAAACGTTAATTGTGCAAACATGGTTTATCTTTTCTCAGAACTAAATAGTTTAGAACTGGAAATATGCAAGTAACATTTCTTAATCATGTGAAATCTTGAATCCTCATGATAGCTTCTTGTTTGGTGTTAGAAACATGAGATTTGTTTTAACAGAGACTCATATCTGAGCACTAGATGTATTAAAATACGAAAACCATATACAGACAAACCTTACAAGTACAATCAAATATTAATCATAAAAGTAATACTGAAAGCTTTTTCTCTGTTTAAAAATTATATTGACTGTAAGTAAAGCAGAGAACATGCTTTTATAAATTCTGCAACAAAAGATAATGTATTTATATCATTGCCTTGAAGATGATAGATTTAGATTATATAAAACATCACTGAAGTGAAATGTTGGCTAATATGTTTGAGCCACTTGGGTTGTCTTTGCAAGTGCGCATATAAAATAGTGTCTAAAATCAAATGTGCTTTGACATACTGCTGTTTTTTTCTGTTTAACACACTGTCTTTCATTTGTTTGTTTGCCATACTACTGAGTTCCGCACGAATGAATGCAGAGCATATAAAGTGATGGTCCTTTTCTATGCAACCCTGCAGCTGAAAACACAGTTTAAAAACAATGAGACATGCCATTAGCAGTGCAGTCAGTATTAGGTATGACAGAATGGCTGTATTTCTCCTTGTTCTTGTGTGATTCATGGCCCCAGGAAACGAGCTACAATGCTATTGCCCAGAGTCAGTTTAATAAAGAGTGTCAGTATGGCTTTTACACACTGCTAAGGAGCAATTCATTTCATGCTTATCTGCAGAGTGTTTTATAACGTGGTGTAAATATACACAAATATTATTACCAACAAATTTAAAATGGTTCCTATTATCCCAAGCATTGCTAGGATGCTTTCCTCTGTGCTCTCCTTTTCCTGATTTCCTCTGTCTCCATCATTCCCAGCAGGAATTACCATTTTGATTTTAAAATTTCCAGGTTTCTTCCTTATACTTACCTATGAAAAATAAGAAGAACAATTAATAATGTACATTATGGTGAATATGAATCTAGAATTACTCAGAAAATACTTAACAAGAACAACAATCCATCATATTCTAAATACTTGCATGAAGTCTTTTAAAGCACATCTTGTGACATACGGAAACTTTGTATGGAGTAAAGAATCAGATTTAGAATCATCTGATATTATTGCTGCAGTAAATCATAGTGGCAAAAACTAGAAAAATACTATATGGTTATAAAGTAAGACAGTTTAAGGGAACTTGCGGCATTAAAAAAAAATCAATTAAGCTGTGTAGACGATCAATAGATGGTGTATGACTCCGAAATAAGAAGAGACGACATGGTATCAATAAGCTGTGTTTGCATCTTGCTGACATCAGACTGTTTTCCTATTAAGACCTGCAGGAAGGTATGACGTGTCTGAGATGGTTTAATGTAGGTCCAATGAAGAATGGATATAATTATATGCAAGCTGCTCCAGGTAACGCAGCTCTGTTTCTATGAAGGAGTTCAATGAATTCACAACTAAGCTCGAAGTGTTTATGTGAAGTTTTTTTAAGAGCAGGGAAGAAACTCGGACTCATTTTATTGTGCAGGAACTTCCATTCCACAGTATTATGCACTCTTAATTTGACACATCCAATAGCATGGCTTCAGTGGTATAGCATAGTGTTTGACATCAGGTATGCAATAAAACAGTTCTTTAATGTTAGCATAGTACAATGACAAAGTTTTGGCTCAGGTGTCTGCAGCCATAAATAAGTCAGATTCTTGATAAGCATTTTTTGAAACATTTAAAATTTATGGAAATTATATTTCACCATAAATGTTAACATATTACAGGGTTAGAAAATATTTGTTGGCATAAACACCAGTGGCAGAGAAGAAATATATTTGGTATAGTTATCTGTTGTTTTGTGTTGTTTTGATCTAGTAATTATTACATTACCCTTGTGTCACAGTGAAAATAATATAACAGCAATGGCTCATCAAGGTTTCACTCATTATTAAATGAGTAATCCAGCAACACGTCCAAACAAAACAGTACTGCTAGTGTATTTGCCTTTGATAAAAAAATGCCATGAATTTGTAAGGTACTCAGAGACAGGAGACAAAAGGGACTCCAACATAAATTCTGCTTACTAAAATAGACTGTTAATCTGAAAAATTATTGCTTAGCATACTTTTCTTTCTTAATTCTGCTTACTAAAATAAATATCACTTGCCATTTTATGTTTTACATCATCAACCTGTATTAAATATTTCAAATTCATTATTATGTCAAATTGAACACAAGAGTTTCAGAACACTGCAAGAAGAGATAAGGAGGCATAAATAAATAGTTCAAAGAACTGGAAGATAACAGAATATTCGTGAAGGCTGGTGACATTAACAGAAACTTATAAGTAAAAATGAGCATGAAAAATGACAAAGATGGGAGAAACCTAAAAGAAAATCAAATATATTCAGAAGATCTGGCAAGAAATCCCACCTTCACCGCCCATGAAGGAAACCACTGTGAAGAACTTCTCCAAAGCCAATTTTGAGCTTCTAAAGACAGAAGTGTCAAACTTCACATCATCCAAACAAATATGGAATGGATGTATGGCTGCTGAATCATACACCAAGGTGCTGTATGAGCACTTGCAAAAGTGAATGAATCATGCCATACCAAACAGAACCAAGATCCTGTCCTCCAAATAAATGAAGCCAATCTGGTGGTCCCCTGAAATTAACAAACTCTACAGCAGAAGAAAAAAACTGTTTCAGAAAAGAGAAAAGTCCCAAGACTGGAAAAATTCCTTTGTAAGTCTCAACAAAAAAATGAGATCCTTCATGAAATCCTCCAAAGCTAGTTACAAAAACAAAATTGCTACAGATGCTAAAGGCAACCACAAGGCATTCTTCAGTTATGTCAAGAATCTGCACAACAATACGCAAAGGTGCTCTGAACTACTGCACAATGGCACCACTTATACTGAACCAACAGATATTGCCAATAACTTGGCCGACAGGTTTAGTACAAACTTTACCCCCCTTCACCCCCTAAAGGGCCCATCCCAGTACCTGAGGAATGCCAAATCCCTAATATCACGGCTGCACAGGTAGATGCCGCACTATCCAAAGCCCAAAATTCAGCTTCCATGGGACCTGATAATATACCTGGCTGTGTTCTACATGAATTACAAAGGGAACTAGCACCACACCTGAGTGCCTTGTTCAACCACAGCCTCACTTCAGGCTTTGCTCCTACCGAATGGCGCACCACTACAGTCATTCCTCTCTACAAAGGGGGGAGCAACTACTGACCCTGGAAACTACTGCTCTATCAGCCTGATGAGCTTGATCTGCAAGGCCATGGAGCACATCATTATGGACCTCATAAATAGGGATATAGGGAACCTTCAAACCTGAACCCCTCACAGTTTGGGTTTGTGAAGGGGAGATCATGTCTGCTCAACCTGATAGACTTCTTCGAATCTGTCATCAGAGCGGTTAATGAAGGCAAGGTAGTCCATACAGCCTACCTTGATCTAGGCAAGGCCTTCAACACCATCCCCCCACTCAGGGATCATTGACAGACTGACTAACCTAGGCATTATCCCCTATGTCATATGATGGGTTGCCAACTGGCTCATGGACAGAACCCACATGGTGAAAGTAGCTGACTCCAAATCCGACTACTGGGCAGTCACAAGTGGAGTCCCACAGGGATCTGTCCTGCATCCTCTCATGTTTGGTATCTACTTCTCTGAAGTTCAGGCCAACACCAAGGGACTCTGGTTAACCAAATTTGCGGATGACTGCAAATTGTGAGCTATTATTGACTCTCAAGCTGATGTAGACATCCTACAAAAAGGCCTCACAGACACCAACGGCTAGTGCCTGAACCATGGTCTTAAGCTCAATGCTAAAAAGTGCATCGTCATTCCCTTCAGGAAAAACATGGTGCCCATGAACTACCACATTGATGGAAGCCCTCTCAACTCCCAAGGTGTGATAAGAGATCTAGGGACACAGGTAGATAGCAACCTATCCTTCGACAACCATATTGCCACTATAGTTAGAAAGTCCTTCTATGTGGCACACCTCATTACAAAAGGTTTCTCATCCAAGAAGAAAGAAGTCATAATTCCTCTTTACTCATTAGACCCATTATAGAGTACAATGCCCCATTTGGCATGTACCTCACTAGACACCTGCAACAACTGGAGAGGCCACAAAAATTCCTCACAAAGAGGATCCTAGGACTCAAACACATGCCCTATGCAGACAGACTCAAAAAACTCCAGCTATACTCCGTCTCATATCGCCTACTTAGAGGCAATCTCTGCTTGGCATACAAAGCCATGTCTGACCCAGTGTTGCTAGAAATACTTCATCTGAAAAAGTTGCAGTCCCTCTGCACCACATGCTCCAAAGACATCAACCTCATCACCACAATAAACAAGACCTGCAGGAGGGACATGTTCCTAACCCAGAGACTTCCCATACTCTGGAATAAACTCCCCATTCATGTCAAACAGAGCACTTCACTAGCCCTCTTCAAGAAAAATTCTTGACAAGTGGATGGGTAACAGGAAATTCACCCTGGGGATCACCTCAACAGCCTTGCTCGATAGGGGCACAAGGAACTAATGTCCGGCAACAGGACAACTGGGAATATTCTTGGGCTAGGCTTGTGTTGGCTCCAGGGCCATTATCCTAGTACTCAACTATGAACCTATGAATATAGAGAAGAGCTGTATGAAAAGGACCCCAACATCACTGACAGATATGATGGTGTGTTCTCTGGTATAGAGCCATATATCTTAGAGAGTGAAATTAAATTGGCCCTAGAAAGCATTGCTAATAACAAGGCTAAAGGAAGTGATGGAATTTCAGGTACATTTTTTAAGTCTTGCAAAATAATGCCTTTAGAATTTGATAGCAAATTTGGAAAGCACAACAGTAGTTATTGCGGTGGAAAAGGTCAAACTACATTCTAATTCCCAAAATGGGCAATGTTAAAAAAATACTTATGTTATAAACAATTGCATTTGTTTTACATGCTAACAAAGTAATGTTTAAAATCCTGAAAGCTAGACTACAGCAGTGTACAGACTGATAACTGCATCAGTGAGCAAATTGCCAACATCCGTTACATAACAGAAAAAGCTCCAGAAAGAATATTTATGTCTGCTTTATTGACTACTCTAAAGATTTTGACTGTGTGGAACATAATGAACTGTGGCAAATTATTAGAAAAAGGGGATCACCTTATTTGCCTCCTGAGGAATCTGTATGCAGAACAAGAAGCAACCAACAGAACAGAATACGGGAAGACTCATAGGTTCAAGAGTGGGAAAAGAGTGCAAGAAGGCTGTATATTCTCTGTCCTACTTATTTAATTTTATACTATGAATATTTCATGCAAAATTTTGAGTTAGATGAATAAGATGCTGCAATCAAAATCAAAATTGCTAGATGAAAGATAAGCAACCTCAGATACACAGATGATGCCACTGCAATGGTGGAGAGCGAGGAAGAGTTGAAGAGCATACAGATGAAGGTGGAAGTAGAAACTGGAACTGCTGACTCATCATAAAAATAGTAATAAAAGATAAGAACCTGGAACTGCTGACTCAACATAAAAAATAAATAAATAACATGATGCCATCTAACCCTATCAATTCTTTGCAGATAGACAGGGAAGAACTTGAGGCAGTGACACATTTTATTTTCCCAAAGTCAGAGATCTCTGCAGATGGTGATTGCAGCCATGAAATCCATGACATTAAAATAGGCTTGCTTCTTAGAAGGAAAGCTACACAAATATGGATACAGTTTTAAAGAGCAAAGACACCGTATTGTCAGCAAAGGCCCGTGTGGCCAAAGCTATGGTTTTCCTAGAAGTAATATATAGCTGGAGTATAAATAAAGCTGTTCACTAGAAAAGCAGTGCTTTTAAACTGTGTTTTTAGAGAAAACATAAAAATTCCATAGACTGCAAAATCAAATCAGTCAATACTTAAAAAAAATAAATAAATGTTAGGCTGTTCACTGGAAGGTCTGGTAGTGAAACTAAACTTGAAATATTTTGGTCATATAATAAAAAGACAGGGTTCACTAGAATAGAAAGTCACACTTGAAAAGATCATGGAGAAATGAAGAAGTGGTTGCAGAGGTTAAGCTAGATAGATGAAGATAAATATACAAGAATTTAATGAAGCAGTTATTGACAAACAGGCCTGGTATTCAGTTTGGCTACAAAGAGTCAGACGTGACCAAATGATAAAACATCAATAAAAACAATAGTGTTACTCAGAGTACATTATCCATACCTGTGTAGGAAAAGGCAATAATTTCTGCATGCTAATCTTAGTGTAAAAAATGCCATTTTAATGAAGCAAAATAGAAGTAAAATGTTATGCTTTGATGTTATTAATGGTGTCATACTCCATGAAGCTACTTAATTGCTTAATAATACATGTGTAAAGCAAGAGCATTTAAACCACTTTCAGTACTACTTGACTTTGCACTTTTCTCCACTGTTGTGTGACTGTGGAGTTGGTGTGCATTAGTTAGGGGATGTGGGACATGTTGTTTGCATGGGAGGTGCAGGGAACTTGTCCCTTGCAAAAACATTTACCGTTAGATTCACTCAGAGATGAATTTCTATGATTTTACTTTGCATAAATGGCAGTTGCTGAAATCACCTTTAGTGAGAAGCATGAATCCTGGGTCACTCATTTTCATATCCAAGTGAGGAGTTAACGCCTAACCATTGTGTCCTCATTGCCAAAATGTTGGCAGAGGTGCAACCAACCCTTATGGCTGCTTGAATGACAACTCCTCTAGATGCCTCTTCATACTTTGTCTGAATAATGGTACTGTTGGGGAAAGGACTAAAAATGAATTAGCAGTAACAGTAGATATGAGAGCGAGAGAGTGAGAAAGACAGAGACAGAGAATATATACGGGTAGAGGGGTGTTTCTTCTGCTGCCATTTGATAAATATCTTAAATACCTCCTCCCTGCTCAAATTCCCCACACAGCAACACAGCAACTATGATCTTCCAACTGCTAGAGAGCTACTCAGTATTTCACATAGAAGCCTACCTACACTGCATATATATCTACCTGACCTCTTCTTCCTTCCACATTAGCTGTATGCCATATCATCTACACTCTACTGCAGTTAATTAAGCTATCCTAAGTAGCAAAGTCAAATATTCCACCCTTCTACTAACCAAATTCTAATTATACATTCATTTGTCTATTCCCATTAGAATTTACTTCATTCTCTTTTTTCTTACTTCATCATATCTTGCTCTCCATAAATGTACTATTACACCAATTCATTTATTAGCAAACCTACCACTATTGCTTTCTCATCTCACATCCTATCACTGCTACCTTTACCCCACCTACCTCCTTCAATCTACCTTTATTAAAAAACACAAATTGTCACTTCAGAATATACCTACTTTGCACTATAACAATCATTTTCATTACCTCAAAACATATTTCCTAAAGAAAAACCCACATCTTCAGAAAGCTTTTAAGGCCAACATAAAATACAAAAGGCTTCCTGTAATCCCCACTGCTTTCAGTCTCTCCGTCTAAGTGAGGGCATGATGCATCCCAACCCTTGTCCTACACAATAAACAGTGACTATAAGCACATTAACACAAATAAATAGACCGCTCCTTCACCAACACTATCCAAAACAATATTAGAAGAAGTACATGCTTAAATAGCAACCTGCTACTCTTATATTCTGGTAGCAGCTGAAACCTGGTTAAAATAGGATGCTAAAGACAAAGAAATCTTAGCTACAGGGATTAGCATTCTCTGAACAGAGAGAATAAACAAGAAAGCAGGTATAATGGCTATTATCTTCAAAACATATTATGCATCTCTTTCCTTTTTCTCATCACAGTCTCTGAATTCAGCAATGTACAGATTCTTATCTCACACATTAAGCTTAATAGTCACAAGAACCTAGCCATCATTGCTTTGGATATCCCCACAGGGAACAACATATCTACCACTGAAGAAATCATTTCCTGAATATCTTCCAATATTCCTCAAGAAACAGTTATACTGGGTGACATAACCATTGATTGGCAGTCAGTCAGCAGTGAAACCCCCTCAAAGTTCTTACAACTATATGCTTTCACCCAAATATTAACAGCACCAACTAGATAAAATGAAAACACTAAATGTGAATCTATTTTAGACTGCATCCTTAATTCCCAGCACTCACAGTAAGATGCCAAAGCCATTTCCACAAGCAACACCATTATAATCAGAAAATAAATATTTCTGCATTCCAAAAATAATTCTCCAAAATGTAAAAACTCTGTGATTATTAGATGATGTCACTGACATCAACAACGTTTTTCTTATCACCCTTAATGTAGACACCCCTTTAAGAACTAAGAGTTAAATCTCACCCTGCACTTTGGTTATCTGGGAAGACAAATATGCTCAAAAGGCAAAGACACAGAGCTTGGAAATTTTGATCAGAAAACAAATTACAAGCAAAACTATTGCTTTATAGGACGAAGTGTAGCAAGGGTGGGGTGAAGGTGGTAGCCACCCAGGTGCAATTGGGAACTGCGGTTCCTGATTTCTTTTCTTTCTGTACCAGCATTTCTGAATGCCGGTACAGAAAGGCACTTCAGTTGTTTGCGAGTGTTAAAGTGTATAAGCTGAGGGCTACAAATGGGGCAATTATGTCACCTCACAGCAAGACGTTGTCACGTTCGATTCTCAGCTAGATCATCTTCTGTGTGGAGGCATACGTGAATGGGTGTGCCTTCATTGAAGGTTGTGCATCAGGGCTGGTAACTCGACACGTAAAAATCCACTACCAAACATTAGCGGACCGGAGTCCCGCTGTGGCGACCCCTATAAGCCGAAAGACACAACAAGCTTCTTACAGTTTAAACAATATAGTTTTTTGCTCTTCATTTGAAGAGCTGGGCAGAGATCTGACTGTAGCAGTGTTAGCGAGGTATAGAGTAAAAGCAGGACCCTTTTGTTTCTGCTCTTTAACTGAAGAGCTGAGGTGGTAGGATAGTATACTGTGGTCCAGCACCGGGTGTTAGATGAGCCAGTTATGGCACCATGTATAGGTATCTTAGGAATCTAAGCAAATAAATAAAACTGGATAGAAGTTCATACTATATCACTTCAAGGCGCAAACATAATCCTAAATCTTTCTGGTCATCAGTAAACAGCTTCCTGAAGCCTTGTCAAACTACTCAATTCATCTCACTCACATCAAACTAAACTCATAGACTTACAAATCACTTTATCTCATATCTTATCCAGTCACTAACTTCCTTAGTAAATGACACCAATAACTCTATCCTGTAAGTATCAATGATATCCCTAACATGTTAACTACTGACTGCCACCCACATTAAATGAAGGCAAACAAAAGAAAAAACGCTACTACTTTGGCAGCAGACAACTTACCTGCTGAGTGCTTAAAAATAACAGCCTCCTTCATCTCTATCATGATAAACAGATTTACTAGAGACAACTATGTGACTAGCCTATGAAAAAAATTATTTTGCCTCCACAAACGTGGCAAATCTAGGGATATCTCTAACTATAGACCAATAAGTATATTATTTCCGTTATCAAAAATCCTTGAGAGGTGCATCCATTTGCAGATTCTTAAACATCTTTTTGAAAACCACCTCCTCTGCCTAACTCATCATGGATTTCCCCATACCACAGCACATCTGCTGCACTCATAAGCTTCATCAGTGACATCAACCTTCATAGAAACGCAGGTAATCTGGCCTTCTCATGCTTCCTTTACCAGGTGAAGGCATTCAACACTCTTTTACATCAAAAATTACTACAAAAACTTTCTTTCGGTGAGCTCAGTGACTCATCATTCCCCTGGTTTCACAACTATCTTGCTAACAGAGAAATGGCAAACTGAATTTTCTTTCTTCCAGTCTGTATCTGTTGGTGGCCTTCATGGATGAATCCTGGTCCTCTGTTCTTTAACAATTTCATTAAACGACCTCCACGCTTCCACTAAACATGCTTCCATTGTTCCATATGTAGATGACGCTACTGTACATATTGAACTTTTGCCTTCTCAGGCAAAAAAAAAAAATAGCTAATCTGCAACAACAAACTCACAAGTCTTTCTCTGCAGTCAAAACCTGGTTAGAGAATTCTTAACTACTCTTGAATTCTAAAAAAAAATGTAAACTGGTGCTATTCATTCCAGAATATCTTTCTCATCAAAAACCACATATTCATTCTAACTTCAGCCAGAGATGCCAACACAGAAGCTGTAACTCAGACCAAATTACTTGGAGAAATAATTGATAACCTTACAACATACAATAATAAACTCATGAAAAAATATGCTGTTTGCACATAGAAAAACTCTTTCTCACAAAATATAGCAAGAAAAGCATTACCATAACTTATCTACTTCCTATGCTATGCATTTCCTATACTAAGCAATCTAAAAGTCTCTCAGCAAAGTAAATTAGAACAGTCGTATAACAAAGCTGCTAAATTTGAAGCAAATCATCCCCTCCGACCTTGAAACATTTATACTGGGCAGAACTCAGATACGACTTCAGCTACTCATAATCTCATCTACAAACAGTACAACTGCCATATACTGAAAATGTCATTCATCTTTATTCCCAAATCATATATTATGCTCAGGAGATAATTAGCATCTTTCTGTAATTAAATCCAGCACTCCTCATTATGTCTCTAAACTTTGGAAGTCCATTTCTGCAGCTCTGAGACAAACTGAAAACCTTCTGATACTTAAAATCCATCCAGACTACCACCCAACAAATTCCTGGTTTTTGCTTTGCTTTGTTGATTCTTTTATTCTGAAAAATACGAACAGGTAAGCGCTTTCACAGATAAACAAACTCCGCTTCATCAGACCATGTTAAATACAATGTAACAGATAACTATTTAAATGTTACAGCAGCCAATCAAGTACAAGTCTTAAAGAAAGGGAAAGGTCAGTATATTTAAATTACATACTGTAGTGCAAAATAGACTTGCTTTGTGCTGACAACTGAAAGCACCTCACATCCACAATGTTAAACACTATCAAACTATTGCAACCTTAAAAACACAATATATATATATATATATATATATATATATATATATATATATATATATATACCTAAAAACAGATTATTATACAAATAAGTCGCAGCATTTATAAAATCAGCAACTAATAATAAAATGCCTAAAACATCATGCTGATTCCTTGCTGTATCAGCATGGACAAACATGAAAAACAAAGCAGTCGATCTACTGAAAGTCTAAAGGCAGAAGTAGTTGAACTAGTGTGACTATTATATGGCACTAATAAAAACTGCCTGGTACTAAATGTATAATTAACAAAAATAAGGATAAAATGGTGTGTAAACTGTATGACATGCATATGCTACCAGATGCATAATTGGGAGATATAAATATAGTCATGGAACATCATGATAAAAAAAAATGATGTTATCATATTAACATTAAGGGCTAACGATGTTTCAGAGCTCTTGCTTTAAGGAAAGGTTTTATTGATACCTTGCTGTTCAAACCCGGGGGTTTGTCAGCTTGAAGCTGTATAATCCATTTCTGTTCTATGGATTCAGTCTTGTTTAATAAATCACCACCTCGAATATTAGCATGCACTAACTCTAAAGCAAAGAACTTGAACTTATGACTGGGGCCTGTCTCATTAACATGCATAGCTAAAGCACTAGATACTTTTACATTTCTAATGTCTCTCAAATGTTCAAGAATCGTATCCTTGAAAGCCCTGTTTGTCTTACCTACATTGTAGGAAAAACAAGTAATGCAGAAACAGAAGTATACCAGATTCTTGGGTCTGACAATCCGCATAAAAACTAGTGTCAATCGTGAAGCCAAGTTGGGGGTGAAGAAAATGACCCCCAGTGTGTATGCATATACAAGCCATACACCTTCTACAGGTGTAGGTACTCTTTCTGTCAGATTGGGCATAGCTAGGAGGATTCAATGTTCTATAACAAAATTGATTTTTGAGAGATGTGTTGTTCCTAAATGTAAAATCAGGCTTATTTCCAATCACTCCTTGTAGTTCAGGTATATTTAGAAAAATATCCCAGTTGGCACTGATAGTATCAAATACTATGCTGATGTTATATCTAACCAGACCTGTCTACTTTCAGAGTCCTGCTCTGCTCACCACCTTTCACATCACATTCTTTTACCTTTTTTTTATAACCCACAATGCATCTCTCTGCTACTTCCGGCATCTTCTCTCTGTTAACCTTACATTTTCTTACTTATCATTAACTGTGTTACTCTGTTTATCATATGCCTGCTCACATGTCCTCTCTGAATTAACCATTATGCTCTTTTCTATAAAACAAAGCGAAACAAAAGAAAAAATCTACTAGGAATAAGCATGTAAAACATTAGATCTTGCACAAACATGAGGTGGGGTGTACATTAATTCAAGTACAGTATATTTCTCCCTTCTATAACTGCTTATGAGTACTGCTTTTATTTCTCTTTGTCCATTCAGTTCATATGCACTGATTTTTGTATTTTTCTTAAACAGTTCATTGTACTGCTTTATTATATACATATATTTTTTTGAATTTTCAATACTTATGTACTCCTTTTGATTGTGTTATACATTTCTGGAGCTTTTCTTTCTGTAACTTCACTTTGGAGGGGCTGTTTCAGCCCAGTCGGACCTTCCTATGTAATCAAAAGCAAGTACAATAAAATAAAACAAAATAAAAAAAAAAATAAATAGACAAACAAATACTTAAAATAGTATGATCTTGAAATTTGCCACAGGAACTTGAAAGTCTCTGTGAAATTTATCACATTAGATACAAATAGTAGAATATCACAAGAGTTGTGGGAAGACATCAAGAAAGTTGTATTTGAGAGGGCAGAGCCTAGATGGCCAACTAAGAGTAGTGAATTTTGAGAGCTCCATAAACTAGTATAATAATATAGGACATTTTATCATTTTCAAGTTCAAAACATCATAAATCTATAGATAAACTATTAAACTATGTAAATATCAATTTTGGTGGAGATATACAAACATTTTCCTGTCAAGTAACTTGGAGATATATTGAGTCACTGAATATGAACAACTCAAGGAATTCTCATCCAGATGCTGCTTTGAAAAAAGAACTGCAATTGATTACATCTACCTTACAGGAACTATCTTTAAAAATGACTTAGAAAACCTCAAATTAAATTCTCAAAAACAGACCGATACTCTTAAGGAACTATTACAGCAATACCATACAAAAATAACAAATATGGAGACTTCTCTAAATGACATTGAAGGGAGACTCAAAGAAGAAGAATTCCAAAAAGAATTTCTGCTTAAACAGAATACATGGCTGCTTAATAAAATACATGACTTAGAAAACAGGGAAAGGAGAAACAACATCAGGATCTTTGGTATCCTGAAAACACTGAAGGAGAAGACATTATTTAAGTCTTAACCTGGATTCCTGAATTTTTAGACTTGAAAGAGGGATTTTCATTTGGAATTGAAAGGGAGCATAGAGCACTGAGGAAACCTGCTTCTAACTCAACAAATATTCCGCCTAGATCCATAGCTATAAAATTTCTTTCATTTCTGGACAAAGAACTAATATTAAAATCTGCTTGGGAAAATCACCCTTAAAATACAATCAAAGCCTCAGGTTTGGCAATGATTATTCTTCCAGAATACTAGAACAAAGGAAAAAAAGTTTGGCCAATAATAAAACTGTTGAAACAAAATAACATTAAAGCACAACTGGCCTTTCCAGTTAAGATAAAAATACATTTTGCCAATGAGATGAGAACCTTTAATGACTTAGAAGAAGCTACTATATTCATCAAAAACAACATAGTGTCTATTACAGAAGAAATGTAATGGATGCCCCCTATTCTTAAAATAATAAAATAAACAAATCATTGGACTGATGCTAGAAAGAAGAAACCAAAAACTGATTCCAAGATAGCTGGCCCAAAAAAATAACTCTTACAACTACATCTCTCAAAGTATCAACTGATATGATACATCACTTATCATCTGTTTTTATTTAAAAAAGGAGAGTTTTTTAAACAACTGAGAAACAGTAATGATTTATTCAGAATGTTCAGAGTCCAATAATTCTTCACAAACAAAGGTAGGTTAAGATGTGTTACTATTTACATTATATATAAGCCAAACAAAGCAACATATAATATAAACATAGAAGTTTCTATTCCCCTACTTGAACTCAGTGAATACTTATCTTTTTCATTTTTCATTGATTTTACTTATAATAATTTAAGTAATTAATTAACTAATTCAACAAGGTACCATTCATCAGAGTTCAGACTCAAATGTAACAAATTAACATCATATATAATAGCAGTAACAGTAGAGTGTTTTGAAAAAAAATGCTGTCATGGAGACTAATGCCTTCTTCAGTTAAAGTATGATTTAGAAATGTCATGTATATCCTGGTTAAATAATAGTAGCAAGCTCTTAGTACAAATCTCATCATTATTCTGTCTAAATATAGTTAATATCAATTATGGCAGGTATCACAGCTACGAGTGCTGTTTGATCAATCCTGATAATAAGAAATGACAGATATGAAAATCCTTATATGTAGGAAATGGGGGGGAAGATGCACTGATAATTAAAATGCACTAAATTTCATCAATATTCACATAAAACAAACGTGATGCTCTAATTAAGTTAGCAACAAACAAAATGATTACTTAAATGCTGGCAAACAATGAAATATAATTTCTGATATATCCAGTAAAATACATTGTATTATAAACATTAAGTATAAATATTATTATCATCTATTTATATTAAGTAATAAGTTTTGAAAGACTTCATCAATAAGGGTAAACATGTTAAATAACTGTGTGCTATAATCTTTTACTGAGGTTTTATATATGATACATCCTACTTTACTATGATTGAGTTGTTTATCTATCTTTCATGTAAATATTAATTGCTTATACAATAAGACATTTATATTGTATTAGAATTCTTTCTAATCTACAATAATACTGTATCTGTTCAAAATAATATAAATATTGCTGATTCCTATTACAAATATTCTCCATCTGATAATTCAATTTATGGAGCTCAGATATTCTGGATTGTCAAGGTATGAGTGATAATCTGATAGACTTAGGTTTATCCATCAGATTAGGAATGATTTTCATTCCATGGCTAGTGTGGATCTTAGTTTTGTTAACATTTATTAAATTAAATTTATTTTACAAAAACATTTTTAGTATGCCTGACCAAAACATTACTTTATTGGTAAACAAAGTATAAAACTGATAATGTCCTTTAAAAGCTCAAACATATACTTTATAGTTATCAGAGGAAAATGTTTAATAGTCACAATAAAACAAAAATACATAGCCTAAATAACCTAAGATGGATTTAACTTTATTATCTTTAAATACCAATGGCTTAAACAATCCTAGCAAGAGATAAAATCTACTTAAATATTTAAAACTGAACAAAGCACAATTTGTCTTCCTTCATTCCTTCAAGAAACTCATTTCAAAACAAATGACAATTACAAATGGAATCCTAAGGAATATATGATATTGGCGCAATCCACTTATAAGACTAAGACAAAAGGGGGAACAATTTTATGGAAAACAAATGTGATTAACACAGAAATCATTTATAAGTATGAAGATAAAGAAGGCCTTATGGTATTAGTAATAGTTAAATATAATAATAAAATATGGACCCTAGCCAATCTATACTGGTTCCCAGGTATTGGAACAGGAACTGTTAAAAAACACTTGGATTTCATTTCCAATAATTATAAAGGCAACTTAATATTAGGAGGAGATTTTAACTGTATATTTGATATTACTGAAACTACAAATAAAAGACCGCTGCATACATCTGCTGTATCATAATCTTTAAACAAGTGGGTAGATTCATTTCCTTTTGTAGATACTTTCAAATTTAAAGAAGATAAATCTTTGTTGTTTTCCCATCAAGATCACAGATTTGGTACCCAAACTAGAATAGATAAAATATTTGCTGCCCATGACTTACACTCTAAAATCATTAATTTTTCAATCACTCCCTGCCCCTTTTCAGACCACAATTCACTGATACTAAAACTTCAAAATGGGTACAAACTATTAATCTTTAACTACAGAATTCCAGCACGTATAACTAAAATTAAAGAGTTCAAACTCTGGTTATTATCTGAATTACAGTTCTTCTTATATATTAATTACACCACAGAGATAAATAAAATAATGATATGGGACTCATTAAAAGCTTACATATATAGTAAAACCCTAACTTGGTATAAAAAAAAAATCCGAGAATGGGATTCTGAATTATTAGATCTACAATCCAAACTTTTGTCAGTAAAAGCTGAAAAAAATCTAAATCATTTGGAGATGAAAAAGAAAGTAAAAATACTAAACAATAAATGCAATGGCATTCTAACACATACAACTAGTTTAGCTTTAGAAAAACTAAAAATTAATACCTTGGCCACTTCTCCCAAATATCTACATAATTTATCCACAAGAATCAAAATACAATCAAAAGCTAATAACATTAAAAATATCTTGCATGAAAAGAAAGGGAAAATGTCTCAGATATAGGTGACATTCTTGATGCCTATAGAAATCGCTATATGGAACATTTCCAAAAAGAAAATATACATATTGATCAATTAAATCTAGATGAAAAATGTTCTAATATAAAAAAGTACCAGAAAAATTATAACTAGATCTGCAAGCACCCATATCCTACAAAGAAATTATGGATACAATAAAAGAGGGGAAGAATAATAAAGCTCCAGGTATATATGGCATAATTATGGAAATCTATAAACTTAGGTTCATAGGTTCATAGGTAGGTACTAGGCTATCTGCCTGAAGGCATTTATAAGCCTAGCCAGAATGTGTTGGCTTTCAGCACCCCCTTAGATTAGTTCCCTGTGCCTCTGTCCAGCAGAGCCATTGAAATGATCCTCGGGGTAAACGTTCTGTTTCCCATCCACTCATCAAGGTTTCCCTTGAAGAGTGTTAGTGAGGAGCTCTGCCTAATGTAGATTGGAATCTTGTTCCAATGCATGGGAAGTCTCTTGGACAGGAATCTATCCCTCCTGCACGTCCTATTTATTGTTGTGGTGAGGTTTAGATCCCTAGAGTGTGTGGCTCGAGGGGATAAGGTTTTCTTTAGGTGGAACATGTCCATCAATTCTGGGTTGGACATGGCCTTGTATGTCAGGCAGAGAGCACTTCTGAGTAGGCAGTATGCAACCGAGTACAACTGGAATTTCTTCAGTCGAGCTGCATAGGGTATCTGTTTGAGGCCAGTGATCCTCTTGGTGAGGTACTTCTTTGGTCTTTCCAGCTGTTGCAGGTGTCTTGTAAGGTACATCCCAAATGGGTCATTGTACTCTATGATGGGTCTGATGAGTGATGAGTAGAGGGGCACAATGACCCCTTTTGATCAGGATGTGAACCCTTTTTTGATTAGGTGGGCCACATAGAAAGATTTTCTAACCACTTTGGTACTGTTATTATTGAAGGAGAGATTACTATCTACTTGGGTCTCCAGATCCCTTGTTATGTTTTCCGTATTTAGGGGAATACCACCTATGTGGTAGCCTGTGAGTACTTTGTTTTTTTCCAAGGGGGATGACTATGCACTTTTTTTGCCTTTAGCTTGAGGCCATGATTTTGACACCAGGTATCCATCTCAGTGAGGCCCTTTTGGAGGATGTCTGTGTCAGCCAGAGAGTCAGTTATAGCCCCTAGTTTGCAGTCATCTACGACCTTGGTCAGCCATAGTCCTCCTGTGCTTGCCTGTATCTCTGAGAAGTATATGCCGAACAGGAGGGGTCCTATGACTGAGCCCTGGGGAATGCCACTTGTAACTGATTTAGAGTCGGACCTAGCTCCTGCAACTCTCACCATGTAGGTTCTGTCCGTGAGCCAGTTGGAAACCCATCTTGTGATGTAGGGGTTTATGTTCAGGCTAGTGAGCTTGTCTATAATACCAGAATGGGGAATGGTGTTGAAGGACTTTGCAAGGTTGAGGTAGGCTGTGTGTACCACCTTTCCCTCATTTATAGCCTTGATAACTGTCTCAAAGAAGTCCACCAGGTTTAGGAGACATGATCTGCCCTTACCAAAGCCTAACTGGATAGGGTCCAGTGTTTGGAGGTTTCCAATGTCTTTGTTAATGAGTTTCATGATGATGCGCTCCATAGCCTTGCAGACCAAGCTAGTCAGGTTTATAGGGCAATAGTTACCGGGGTCTGTTGTGACTCCACCTTTCTGGAGTGGAATAACCATTGCTGTGCACCACTCTATGGATACATAGCCTGCAGAGAGGCTGAGTTTGAACAGTGTGTTTAGGTGAGGGGTTAGTTCATCTTTGAGCTCGTGAAGGACACAGCCTGGGACACCATCCAGTCCCATTGATGCTGTGTTTTTGGCTTTGGAGAGGGCTATTTTAACCTGAGTGTCTGTGATTTCAGGGGCTGTACATTCTTCTGGTATGGTTATGGGCCCTTTTGGGGATGAGAGGGGGGTGAAGTTTGCACTGAACCTGTCTGCCAGGATGTTGGTGATATATGTTGGTTCAGTGTATTTTGTGCCATTCTGCACTAACTCTGAGTAGATCTGAGCATTGCCACTTAGATTCTTGACATTGCTAAAGAATGCCTTGTGGTTATCTTTGGAGTAATTTGAAATTTTTCTTTCTAAGGTTGCCTTGGATGATTTAATGAAGGATTGTAGTTTCTTGCTGATACTGATCAAGGATGTCTTCCCTTCTTAGGATTTCACTCTTTTCTGTACTAGTTTCCTCCTTCAATTGTATAGCTTGCTTATGGCAGGGGTCCACCAGACTGGTTTCCTTTTCTTGGAGGAGTGAGTCTTGGTTTTGCTTGGGATAACACGATCCATGCATTCTTGTAGATGCCCGTAGAATGCATTAGTAAAGGATTTTGCCACTTGGACAGCATTATCCTTTAGCATGGGGTCTTTGAAACTTTCCACCTCGGTATTAAGTAACGTGAAATTTGCTTTTGAAAGGTTTTTCATGGTGGTTTCCTTGTCCAGGGGTGGGGGTGGAATTTCCTTCAAAGATACTATCCCTCTTCCATAAAACTCTGTTAAAAATTCAGTTACAAGCTTTAATACTACCCTCTTGGAGATATTCCTACTAATCCTAAAGGAAAACAAATCCCCAAACCTCTGTACCTCATATAGACCTATATCATTATTAAATAATGGCTATAAGATATTTATGACAATATTAACTAACAGAATGAAAATACCAGTATCCAAAACAATAAATAATAATCAGACTGGATTTATATATCATAGACACACACATGACAATATTAAAAAGATAATTTCTCTTATAGATTATGTTAGTAAAGAAAAAGAAACACTCATAATAGGCTTAGATATAGAGAAATCATTTGATTCCCTAAATTGGGACTATTTATTCAAAATCCTAATGCTATTTGAATGTCCTGCATCCTTTGTTCATCTCCTAAAGAATACATATATACAAATAATTTAGCGTATGTCAAGTTAGGTCCTTTTACTTCTGAATCTATACATATAACAAAAGGCACTAAACAAGGATGTCCCATGTCACTGATTCTATTTGCTCCAGCTATTGAAATATTGGCAGATTCAATTCATAACAATATAAAAACCAAAGGAATAGATGTTTATGAGCAATACAATTCTAAAGTAATACTATTTGCTGATGACATATTACTAACATTATCTAATACAAAAGAGACATTAGAAAAATTAGATATATTAATTGACAAATTTCACATGACTTCAGAACTCCATTTCAATAAATCAACATAAAATTGTTATTTTTAAATAAAAGAAAAAACTACAGACTAAGGGGGATCACATCATAGGGAAACAAGAATCTACCTTAAAATATCTAGGAATTGAGTTATGCAAGGATAATAATGAATTAGTCTCAAAAAACTAAAATAATAGCATCAATACAATTGAAATCTCTGTGGAAAAATGGAACAAAATAATATTAACATTTGAAGATAGACTACAGTTAATAAAAATGATTTTACTGCCCAAGATCCTATATATAGCCTTGGCAATACAACTCGTACCAGAAAGGAATACACTGAAGAAATAAATTCATGCCTAATAAAACTTTTTTGGTTTTCCAAAAGAAACAGAATAGCTTTAATACATCATATCAGCCCATGGAAACCAGGGAGGATTAAACTTTCCTGATATAGAAACATATATAAAAGCATCAATATCTAAAACAATCTCAGATTGGATAAGTCCAAATTACTCTGCAAACTGGAAAGAATTACTAACTGTAATATCAATAAATGAATTTGATTTACAAAAAAAAAAAAAAAATCAAATAACAGATAAAAACAATTTGCCATGGCACATATTATGTATTAGTATGCAATATAACATAACTAAACACATTAAAACTTGTATGATTAATTATTACATTGACTCATTTAGGAAAATTATTAATGCAAATATAGATTTAAAAATCTGGTTTGATCTTTTAACACCATTTATAGTCACAAATAAATTTCCACATAAAATATATAGAGCAATTATTAATTCCTGGGAATAGAAAGGATTTGTTTGTTGGCTCCAATGTATCAAAGAACTAACATTTTTAGATATGCAAGTAATAAAAACAACATACAAAATTCTACAACAGGACTGGCCAGCTTTACAGAGTATTTTGTCATATTTGCAAGATTTAAGTAGACCAATTAACAATTTTTCATTTAAAGAAATACTTAAATTTGCAAAATACATATATGAAATCATATATAATGACTTTGACATGGGAAACAGTACCTCAAAATTTTACAAAATATTGATAAACTATAAAACAACACCCAGAACTTCATATTAGAAATATATAACAAAAGGGTACTCAATACAGTTAACAGAAGATATTAAAACAAATATGTTATTATTGATAAAATATACATCCTTTACACAATACTGGAAAGTTTTTAATTGGAAATGCTTGCACAGAGCATTCTTAACCCCAGACAGAATCAGTAAAATTAGTTCTTTCATAAAATGAATATGTTGGATATGTGAACAAGTATACAATGCAGATTGGAATCACATTTTCTTTGATTGTGTTAAAATTAAGCCATTTTGGAATGGTATTAATAACTTTCTACAAGCTTTATTTAATGAATCATTTTATTTAACTAAAGCTCTTGTATTGTTAAATGTGAATATACTATAAAGAGATTCCGCTGTCGTCCAAAGGTCCAACTCCAGAAAGAGAAAACTTAATATAAAGAAAAAACAGGGTAGGACCACCACAAGATGAAGCATAAAACAAAATGTATTACATATAAATGATCGCTTTCATGTGCTACCAAGGCACGCTTCTTCAGATTTCACCAAACAATTCAGACATCCGACTATATATACATTTCATCCTGACTTATATATATATGTTTACTTTTTAAATGGTTCTACTAGTTCTTTTACTGAGGCTAACCTAGATTCATATTGAATTGATGATAATGATTACTTAATGAGTGATTAATTATGCTGTGAGGTGTGTCTAATTTTAGTCAATTGAGTCAGGATGAAATGTATATATAGTCAGATGTCTGAATTGTTTGGTGAAATCTGAAGAAGCGTGCCTTGGTAGCACATGAAAGCGCTCATTTATATGTAATAAATTTTGTTTTATGCTTCATCTCGTGGTGGTCCTACCCTGTTTTTTCTTTATATTGTTAAATGTGAATGAAGGTCCTCATTTGGATAGGTCAAACATGTATCTAGTATGAACTATACTTGCAATTTCAAGGAAATGTATAACAAGAAGATGGAATACAAACACAATACCAACTTTGGAAGACTTCTACAGCCTACTGAAGACCATAGCATTATTGGAAATTAAAATTGAAGAACTAAGAATTTATCCAAAGCCATTTATCAACAACCCTTGGAGAAAAGTCTTATCGTTGATTGACACTATACAATAATTGATCAGACACTCTGATAATGGATTGGACATACTCATAAAGTAACTCCATACATTAAGATCTGTTATAGTGTCAGGTTAATGTAAATAGTGTACATAGTTATTTAAGATGTTATGTATAAATACTATGGAATTCAATCAAATGTTTTTGAAAAATAAAAAAAAAACTTTGTGGAAAAAAAAGGAAAGTTTTATTTGAGAAAAGAGAAAAGTCCCTGCAAAAAGTAAAAGGGAAAACAGTCAAATTATTGACTGATGAGAGATTGAGCAATAGTCAAAAACATGGAGAAGCTAAAGCCAGAGTACATAGGTGGTTGTGGAATGAAGACTAATTTACCAGGCTGCAATAAAGGACAAAGAAACAACAATGCATATAAAGAGATATAATTAGAAAATACAAAAAGAAGAACAAAACCAGCTTTCCTAAAGTTATTAAAATTAAAGAGAAAATACCATCCATGAAAGGAATATTGACATAGTTTGCTACAGTTTTTAAAGTGCTCTGCTTTTGTTTTGCATGTGATGCAATAGCAGCATCACTTACCATAGTGGCAACTGTTATGTGTGTTTTCTTTGGTGGAATTATTTATTTCCTAGCTGGAACTCTCAAGACAAAGCTTTCACTGGGATTTCGAAACATATTTTTCTGAAACTCCACCCTCCAGCATGATGTCATGTTAGGTTAACAGTTGTAAAGGAGAGCTGGAAATATTGACACATGACAGTTTTTTTCAGACTTGCTCTTATTTTTTTCCCCAGGCTTCAACTGTGGCAGTACATAAAGACTCTAAATGCATTCATATTTAGTTTTGTAATCTAATCAATATCGCACTGGGTGTTTTCCTATTTTACGTGACACTACTTTTCAAGGAGTTACAGTTAAGTTTATGACCACTCAATTATGCAATGGTGAAAGAGCTTGTATCTTTCTGTTGTACTGCTGGCAGCCTCATGCTTGTTGCAGTTCAATTTAAAAATGGCATGAACAGTGTGTTTTGTTTATGTTGAAACAGTGACTCATTTATGTATTGTTTTCAGGCATCTTAGCCGAGATATGATGTTGGTTGTGCTGTGCAGACCTCTCAGCTGTCCAAAATATTGTAGAATGTCTCTGTCTGGGTTTTCACACACAATCAGCGTTAACACAGTACCTCTGCATACTTCATTCATGGCTCTCATGTGCACATCACAGCCTATCTCTGTGATCTACTCCCAGCAATATCATCATTTCATCTTCTCTCTAACACCCTCCAAATACTTTTAGGAATATGACTTTGTTCCCTTGTGAACTGCACTACATTCCCTGTCCTTTAGTTTTGGACTATATTTTCTTTATAAATAAATAATCAAATCATAAAACAAGAAACAGTTCACTTTATATAGAGAAGAACTGAAACAATGCACCAAAATTCACTACCTTTCTAAAGAGCAACTGTATGTGTGTGTGCATGCGTGTGTGCGTGTGTGTGTATGCGTGTATGTGTGAGTATGTGTGTGTGTATATATGTGTGTATGTGTATGTCTGAGTGTGTGTGTGTGTGTGTGTGTGTGTGTGTGTGTGTGTGTGTGTGTGTGTAAGATCATTACAGCGCTCATTCCTAATTTCATTTTCATAGCAAATTTTCAAACAGATTCATACCAGTCACTAACTGCTTCTCCTTCATTCCAAACAAAAACACTTTACCTATACACATAATGCAACTTAAAACATTAACAAAAACAACAGTGCACTTCTGTGAAACAACAGTGATAACAGTAACTGTGACCACAAAATGCAAATAATGCAGTCATCAGTTTAGAAACTATATCATTTAGTAATCAGCAGCAAAAGAAATTCATTACATCCTAGTAGAATCCATGTTAGTCATGATTTCCCAGTTTTATTTTGTTTTATTTTATTTATTTATTAATTGCGTTTGCTGATAGGGAAAGTCTGTCTAGGTGGAAAAGAAACCTTTTCAGTAGATCCCCAAGGAGAAAAGCTCCACGAGATACAGAAAGAAAGTAACATACATAGGGTGGTGAATTGTCTGAGGGTGCAATGATGAAAACAAAAACAATGACTGTTTGAACATACGACAATTATGAGAAAATATTGACAAGATACATATAAATAGTCACTATACAAACATATTATAATCATAGTAGACACAATACAATGATATGAAAAATCATAGGTTCATAGGTTCATAGGTTCATTCTAGGCTATCTGCCCTAGGGCATTTATAAGCCTAGCCAGAGTGTGTGTGGCTTTTCAAAGGTAGATCAGACTATGTGTTTACACTAACAAAGTTAAGACCTATAGTATTTTATGATAAGACAGTGGTAAAGTGAACTTTCATAACAATGTAAAGTTGGGAAGAGTATAGTACAGTTTATGTGGCCACATAGAAATTGTAGTATGGGATAAGTTTGAAGATTACTGGCCAGGTAGTCATTATACAGCAGGATTTCAATGCTGTATGCAGCTTCATCAACATCAACATTACTTTCATCTAAATGTCTTGCTGAACTCGAATAAGGTTAATCCTTGTTGGATTTCGAATTCCATCAGCAATTAAACCAATATCTTGGACATCAGTACTTTCACTGGAATAAACAACCTTGTCCTCAGAATTGTTTTGATGTATAGCTTTCGTGGCATGCCTAGCAAGACATCAAAGGTCAGAGGGCATTTCACAGAGAATTACAAGGAGGCAGAGCATTACACAATGAAAAATAACAATAAAAAAGGTAAAATGATTGTAAATCATTAAACGATCATTGAGAAACTACAGAAGGAGGCAATGCAACAAAGGTAGGAATAGTGACAAATCAGTTAAAATGATGTTCAGAGATCTATGTTGCACGAAGCTAGTAAGATTAAGAAAAGCTGGAAAGATACAATGATTCAGTTTATTAAAGATGTAACAAATCAGCAACTATTTCAACTCATATGTAGATTAGGGTGACGAAAGAATAGCAGCACTGAGAGTTTTGACAAGGAAGAGATGGCAATCTCATGGAATTATTACTGTACTTGTCAGTAGTTGTTACAAATTCCAGTCTTTTCTAGAAACCCTTATTAAATTATCACTTAGGATGTAGACACACGTACCTTAGTTGAAAAGAAAACAAGCCATATTAATATACCACACGCATGCATGCATTATACATTACATCTGCTTTTTTCTTTTTAACAATTATTCACTCCAACATTACATAAATTGCTCAATTCCTGCATTCTCTTAAATCCTCCCTTTTCCTCATGAACACTATTCTGCAGTTATTGTTTCCATAAATTCCATTTATTTCTATGTAAATTGCTTCTTCCGTTTTATAAAGATCCTATCACAAGATATTTTATCTCTTTTAAAATATTCAATACTTCAATTACAGTTGGTTTAGTTTTTGATTTCCAGTTTCTAGTATTTGATTTTGGTAGCCTATAGCATTAAATGTAATAAGGTCTAAACTATATGTACAGAATTCTGATCCTATGTCCCAGCTCAAAATAGTAATTTCTGTGGTATTTATACCAGTCTTGAAGCAAGATGATCTGACTGATTGTGGAAATTAGAGCACAACTGCTATGACCCCACATGCTTCTCAATATTTATTCAGTGGACATTACAACGCTACTTAGAACATGAATTACCAGAAATGCAAGCATGATTCAGAATACAGTATGGAATAACAGTATGGAATAACAGACATAATCACTGATGTGAAATGGATCCCTGAAAAGTCAAAGGAATACACTATACATTACATGTATGCTTTTTAAAATTCTTTTTCACAATTATTCACTCCAGCTTTACATAGATTGCTCATTTCCTGCCTTCTCATAAACCCTCAGTCCTCCACAGAATTCAGGAAACCATTTGGAACAAGATCATCACCGATGTGAAATAGATACTTGAAATGTCAAAAGAATATCAAAAGGATATTAACATTTATTTTTTTGATTATAGAAAGACCTTTGTCTAAATCATGAAAAACTCTGGAACATTCTGAGAAGCATGGGTGTTCCAGGACATCCAACAGTTCTCATGCACAGTCTTTACCTCAGTCAGGAAGTAATTGTTTGGACATAACAAGGATAAACAGAATGGTTTGCAATTGGTAAACGTGTATGACAAGGATGAATATGTTTCCCATATTCATTTAATTTATAGGCTGAGAAAATCATCAGAAAAACAGGATTATATGAAGAACTCTTAGGTGCAAAAATTAGAGGAAGAATTATCAACAACCTTACATGTGCTGCTGAAAGTGAAAACAATCTGACCTACCTGCATATTAAGCTTAAACAACATAGTTTCAGAATAGGTTTACATCTTAACATGAAAAGCACAAATATCATGACAATTAGTAATATTAATAAAGTAATTCTTGATGGAAAATAAATACAACTAGGCCACCTTCAGGCTGATTTGATCAATAATCAATGATGACATGACAAGCAGTCTCGAACCCACTGATGAAGTGTTCCTGGCAGAATGGCATGAAGAGATGCAGAGATGTATCTTTGCATAGAATGTTTTGATTTGTCCAGTCTGTAATATTTTCAATAATATCATATAGATGGAAAAGTTAGATAATGAAGAAATAAGGCAGAAGAAAAAAAAACTGAAGCCACTGGACTACCCAAAATAAAATCAATTGACACCAAGAAGATAAAAATCAAAGTATATCCTGGAAGCTCAGATGACATAACTTTGACTTTCTGACTTTGGACATACTAGGAAAAAAAAAGATAATTTGAAAAATTATATAATTTCTGGTAAGATCAAAGGTCATCATAAAATAATGTCGGCAATGGGGAAGATTGATAGAAAATCTGTATCAATGAATGCCCAACTATCAGTGATTAATCATCTGACTAAAGAAAAAGCACACAGTTCAGAGGAACTCTTCATAGGGCCACCATGTGATAACACTGGCTCCATAGCCCTTAACAGCAATACAGATAGAAAGATAGATAAATTGATTTTTCCTAACGATGGACACAAAAGGTCTGATAAAAACATTTATCTGATGTGTAATATAGATATTTTTTATGACCATATTAAATGTGTCATCAAGAAGTTATCTTTATCCTATGTTTTTCATCAATCAATTATCACAGTTCTAGCTCCTGCAAGCATTTAGAAAACTCTACTCCAACTGGCCAACACTGATGGCACAGAAGGATAAAGACCTGATTACAGCCTAGGTGACCAATGTTTGATTAGCAGCTTGGGCAATTGATGGTGTTGGCAGGCAAAGACGGATGAGCTTATACTGGTTGAAGGGCAGGGCATACAGCTTTAATCTCTTGGAGAAGGGTGATGGTGTTGTAGTAGGCATCTTGAAGCAGGTTTATGGCTCACTAAGCCACCACCTGGGGGAGCACCCATTAGTGAGTGCATGGGCATGTGCACTCATAGGGGAAGGGCATTGTAAGTCCTTGTAGTGATGAGGTGAATGTTTTCCACTCAAGGGTGGGAGTTAGGACTAATACACAAAAATGCCCTCATAAACAGGTTGTCAGTGAGAGCAGAAACTCCTTGACATTATCTAAAAGATGTCCTCCCCCAGATAACTCTCATCCTAGTGGATGTGAGGAAACTCCACTGCAAGTAAATGAAAGGGTTTATGTCCATTAGGGGAGGCTTCATGCTCAGCAAGGCAGAGGAACAAAAGCATAAAAAAATCCACCCTTATCAAGTTAGAAAAAATGAAACCATACACACTACACATTCTCAGCCATTCCT
Source organism: Protopterus annectens (assembly GCF_019279795.1). Classification (NCBI taxonomy): domain Eukaryota; kingdom Metazoa; phylum Chordata; order Ceratodontiformes; family Protopteridae; genus Protopterus; species Protopterus annectens. The sequence continues at coordinate 940,387,175 of NC_056737.1, forward strand.
CTCAAAACAGCAATGTCTGCCTTAATAATATCCCTGGAAATAAAATTATTTCTTTTTGGAATAAAAAGAATAAGAAATTAATTTAAAAAAAAGCAAAAAAAAAACAAAAACAAAACAAAAACATCAAATAGTTAATCAGAATGGTGCCTTAGTGGCAAAACAATCCTACTTGTAGAAGGCTAAACTAACAACAAACTAGTTAAAATAAAAAACTAATGAAGAAAGCTAAGAAGTATTGACATGCCTACCACAAAACTACTTTAAATCTACCTGAAACATTTAAAAGGACTAAACATGTCCTCCATACGAGCAGTAGAAAACTATGCACGAGACAGATCACAGATCCTATACCAACCACCTAAGCCCTGTCCTGAAAACTGTTATACAACTAATATAATTAGCACATCCGATTGAAATGAATGGGGGAAAGGTAATCCAAATCATGAAAACGTGTAAAATAAGGGTACAGGATTAGAGAGACAGTCACCACAAGATATGGTGATCTTGGAAATTGCATATATATGTTTGGGGGGAGTTTAAAGGAAAAGAGTGATATTTGACATTCATTCTTCTCCAGCAGTTTCTATTTTTTTTCTCTTGGTGTGTCACACTCAGCATTTGGAGTGATGACATTTTAATAGAGAGCCATTCACAGGTTAGGGTTAGAATAATGGTTAGATAAGGGGATTCAGTGTTGTGCTCGTTTTGTGTTGTGTATATTCTGTGTCCTTTTGTCTTGTATAATATTGTTAGGAAAAAGTTTTTTAGTAATGAAATAAGTAGGATTAGGGACATTAGGAACAGGGTTAGGGTTTATCCGTGGTGGTGCAGTGGTAGCGTTGTTGCCTCACAGCAAGAGGTTCTCCCTTTCGATTCTTGGCTGGGGTGTGGGGAGTGCCTTCTGTGTGGAGTCGGCATGTCCTCCCCACGGTTGGGTGGGCATTCGAAAGACATGCGTAAATGGGCGTGCCTTTGTTGAAGGTTGAACTTTGAGCTGGCACCTCGGTGTTCGTCAAAATCTACTGCAAATCATTAGCGGACCAGAGTTCCGCTGTGGCGACCCCTAACCAGGAAAAGCCAGAAGACAACAACAACAACAAGAGACAGAGTTAGGGTTATGGTAAGGGCTAACACACTTATGAATCAGCTTGATAGTTCTAGAAACTAAATAATAAGCACAAAAATTAGGAACTTTCTATACTCCATTAAATTTGCATATTGATAGCTTAGACTAAAACATTTTTGGTGTTTTGGGAAGTCATAGAAACTTAGAAAGATCATCTTGAAGATTAGGCAAAAATGCATGAATATTAGTTAAATAATAACCTATATACGAAATAATCTTTTAAAAATGTTCATCTTTGCAATGGCAGCCTCAGATAAGAAAGAAAAATGTACACTCTTCAACCTTAACATGTTTTGTTTAATATCTTTCCAAGAGTGACAACATTGCTTTCATTTAGGAAAAATTGTGCTTATATATTTTGAATTTGAAACAATTCTTATAGAATTTTCTCAATCATTTTCAAGGAAGAATAATTTATTTATTTATTTTATTTTACATTTGTTGACTGGGATAGTCTGACTGGATATATGTCCATTTTTAGCAGAGGCCCGGGGAGAAAAGCTCCAGATAACACAGATAGAACATAACAAGATATAAGTCAAACATATTTACAAAGCCCTCTCGTAGGTACTCACAATATACACAGTGTGTAATAGTATACAAAAACAACATGTTGCAGCAAGCTATTATGAGCAAGAGATGCATACAATATTAATTTAAATAAAGCATTGAATAAGTAGTGATTAATCAGGGTTAGTACAGGGACAAAGCCAGTGCTCTTTAAAATACTGTTTGAGGCCTTTTTTGAAGAGACTTCAAGAAGGTTCGAGGGTAAGGTTAGATGGAAGTGAATTCCAAGTTTTACCAACAAAGTTGGCAAACGGAGTCACCGGATGAATTAATGGCTTTGTGGGTTTGGACCAACAGTTTATTGGATGAGCATAGTTGCCTTGAATTACTTTATGGCTTTATGATATTTTTAAGTGCCAGAGTATTTTCAGGGTGGTACAGAATTTTGTGTGCTACTATAAGCTGATTGAACAGAAGTAGGTTAGGCAGTTCTAGCCACTTGAGAAGACTGAGGTTTTGACAGTGATGTGTCCTATATGTTGAGCCTATGGCAAATCTGGCAATATGGTTGTAACAGTGAGAGAGTTTACTAAGTTCAGTTTTGCTCAAATTGGAGAGTATAGGGGAGCACAGCCCTAGCTAATGGAGTTAGAAAGGGTTTACTTCTATATAATGAGCCAAGCTTCTTATTAATGGTTTTTATAGTTTTATTGATATGCAGATCAAATTTGAGATTATTGTCCACCATTACTCCTAAAAGCTTATGATCATCTGGAGAGATGCTGGATGTTATGGAGAAGGAAAATGGGGTGGATCTACTGGTGGGGGTAAAGATGAGCACAAGATTTATACAATGATTAAGTAAAACTTAAGTTTATAATGGGGATGTAAGTTATTTGCCTTACTACATTTTAAAGATGGCTCCCAGAGGAGTGGGTATTGATCATACCTCCCAACTGTACCAAATTACTCGGTTTTTACCGAGTTTTGGGGTCCGAATTATGGGGTGCCATGATTCTCGAGTGGCACCCCTTCATTTCCGATTTTTTCCAGCTTTTTTTTTAAAATTTTTTCCTTTCACACTTTTGAGCTGATGTCATCACGTGTGCAATGACGTGAGCTCCATCAGCCTGTTGGAAATGAGCTGAAGGGCTCATGTGCACACATTTCCGGCTGTTTGGATCTGCAAGGAAATAACTGCTGATGAATTCTACACCGAGAAAGGAGTTTATTTCTGAGTTTCTGCTTGGGATCTGCAAGGAACTCTACACTACACGGAGAACATTTCTGCAACTATGAACAAAGAGAGTGAGTCATTTATTTGTGAACAGAGATTTCTGGTGCTGCACAGAGTAAGTTGCTTAAGCTGCACAGAGTGAGTTATTTGTTAACAGTCTGAGGGTTGCTTTTGCTTTCTATGTAAAGCACAGAGTGAGTTATTTGTTAATGGTCCAGAGATTGCTTTTTATGTACAGAGTTGGAGGTTTAAAGCACAGAGTGAGTTATAGTTATTTATTTGTTAATGGTCTGAAGCAGGTTGCTTTTGCTTTTTATGTATGTGCCGCACAGAGTTATTTATTTAACGGTCCTGCACGGAGTTGCTTAAGCTTGTTAACGGTCCAGAGGTTAAGTTGGAGGTTTAAAGCACAGACTGAATTGGAGGTTACTTACTTTGCTTTTTGCTTAATCTGCATTTGCTTATTTATTAACGGTCCAGTCCTGCACGGAGTTGCTAGAGTGAATTTGAGGTTGCTTTTGCTTATTTATTAACGGTTCGGTCCTGCATGCAGTTGCGAATGAGGAGGTTACTTTGCTTTTTGCTTAAGCCACATTTGCTTATTTATTAACGGTCCAGTCCTGCACGAAGTTGCTAGAGTGAATTGGAGGTTGCTTTTGCTTATTTATTAACGGTCCAGTCCTGCACGGAGTTGCGAGTGAGGAGGTTACTTTGTTTTTTGCTTAAGCCACACACAGTCCAGAGGTTGCTGTTGCTTTTGCTTATTTGGAGGTTTAAAGCACAGAGTGAACTGGAGCTAACTTTGCTTTAGCCGCATTTGCTTATTTATTAATGGTCCAGTCTTTCACGGAGTTGCTAGAGTGAATTGGAGGTTGCTTTTGCTTATTTATTAATGGTCCGGTCCTGCACGGAGTTGCGAATGAGGAGGTTACTTTGCTTTTTGCTTAAGCCACACACAGTTCGGAGGTTGCTTTTCCATATTTGTTAAGTTGGAGGTTAAGAGTGAATTGGAGGTTACTTTGCCTTTTGCTTAAGCCACATTTGCCTAATTATTAACGGTCCAATCCTGCACAGAGTGGCTAGAGTGAATTGGAGGTTGCTTTTGCTTATGGTCCGATCCTGCACCCGCACTTTCTATTACAGGTATGTGTGTGTGTGTCCGTCCAACTGAATACACCTGGTGGCTAGAGGTACTCAGGCTCAAACCCTGTACCTTGGGTACAAGTAAAAAGAGCCTAAAGTCTCTAGCCACCACCACTTGTGAATTTATTCCTCATATTTTTGTTCTGTTCCTTATTAAAATCTGTGGTTTTCCTAATCATTGAAGGATTGAATTCACTAAATAATGACAGGCATTTGAATTTCAGACTTCAGAAAATAAATGGCAACACAAAACCTTTTATTCTAGCAATTTTCTAAGTTTATAAGATCAGTATTTGAAATTTGTCCCCATTATTGGCTTTGTCCAGGTTTTTTGTGCTAAGAGGTTGAGAGCTATGGTGAGAAGTGAGAACTGAATTCACTAAATGATAGCCATTTAAGTTTCAGTCTTCCTGTCTTTCAGGAAACTGCTTATTTGGCTTAATGGTATGTTGCTCTGATTGTAGTGCATAGGGTCCTGGTTCAAGACTTGGCAGTGAAAGGCATGGTGGCAATAAAACATTTTATTCAAGCAACTTTCCAAAATTATACAAGCAATGTTTAAAATGTGTCCCTGTTTTTTGGCCTTTTGTCCCCCCTCCCAAAAAAAAGAACTGAAATTAAAAATAAGTGCGAGAAGCTGTGCAAGATGCCTATAGCTTACATTTTTTATATATATATATATATATATATATATATATATATATATATATATATATATATATGTATGTATATGTATATATATATATATATATATATATATATATATATATATGTGTATGTATATATATGTATATATATATATATATATATATATATATATATATATATATATATAGTGCGTGTGTGTGTGTGTGTTTGTGTGTAGAAGTAGAGTTTTATAATGGAAATGTTCTGTATAGGGCAGTTTTGTCATTATTCGTTCATGCATTTTGTTTCATTGCCTACTGGAAATATGTTTAAACAGTAAATTTAAAATGCGCTCTAACTTAAGTCTAACAAGTGTGCTGTATTATACAAGGAGTATTATTTAATAAAGTTAGGAAGGTGTATCAAAGAATGCATGTATGTTTCTTGTTTTGTGTGCAAGGGGCCTATGATTTGAAAACAGCCCAAAGGTAATCTTTATCCATCACTGGCCAGATGCATTTTCTTTGGATGTGGATGTGGTGTGGGTTTCAATGCTGTTTCAATAAATTTGAGTTTCAAGGGCAGAGAAGTTTTAATGCCAAGTCTATTTTCATTGTGAGACAGTATTGTATTGCTTTGTTTAGCAGATATCTAGTGTTTGCATTGTGCTATAATATGCAAAAATAAAATTCAAATAATTATTGTAGAAGTAAAGCAGGATGCACACATTAGTGTTTATGGTAAATTGGGTGAAGTAGCCAGGTAATGGGACACTGGAATGGCTGCAGGGGGGCTCAGGTGCTATATTTTGGTTAAGTTCTTCAGTTTGCTTTTGAAAGTTGGTATCCCACAATTCCATTGGAGTGGGTGGGGTTATGTAATTATGTATGCAAATTATATGTTAATCAGCGTACAGATTTGTACCTATTTTTCATGGGCCTTGTCCATATTTTTGATGTTTCCAGGTTGAGAGGTATGGTATTGATATAGCCTCCTATGAGAATGGCTTAGGGGAGGGGGGTAGTAGTTATCAGTGTGAGATTGGGTGGTTAGAACTGGTTGCAGAGCAACCCCAGCAGAAGAAAGAAAAGAAAAAAAAACAATCAGGAGCCAGGAAATGTAAGTAAGACAATACACTATGTTAGAGCTTTTCAGCTTACAGAAACCAAATGTTGCTAGTAAGCTCTTTAAGGATGAGTAGAGCTAAGGGAATTGGTACTGAACTAAAGGTTTGATTTGGAATAGTTTTATAATTATAATAATATTTATTATTTAATGAGAATTTAACTTCAAAATATAATTAGTAACAGCAAGAATTTTAGCAATAGCTAACAAAATTAAAATATATTTTGGGTGTGTAGTACTATATAATGACATTGTCTATAAAAGTAATGATCTTCAAAGGGAAGTTATATAAAATAGAACAGCTAAACCCAATTTGACTGAGAAAAACATAAACGGGTACCCCATGTGTAAATTAAATAAATACAGATATAGGGGAAATGCTTGCTTGGTACTGACTAAAATAGGAATAGGTTTAGATGAATATATATTGATTGAAAGAAATATTGCAAAGCTACAGTATAATTGCTGTTAGTCTTTACAAAAGAAAAAATGAATTTATCTATGGCCTTGAATAAAAATGAGTCATCTTGTCAAATGCTTTGCAAGCTTCTATTGGAAAACAAAAAGTGGAAATACTAACATACAGTCAAATTTTCTGAAACCAGCCCCTATATTTATACTTTGTCTGAACAAAGAGGTAGACATCTTTTATATTTTTGGAACTGCAAATCTGGTTCCTCTTTATATAAACATTTAACTCCAAACTGATAGCCAATTATTTTATTTTCTCCTTTAAACTAGCCTCAATTTCTGCTGGCCACCCTAAATTCCAAAACTTGCTGCATGGTTATTTCTTTTTCATCTGCATTAATTAATTAAGCATTATTTTGTTACAGTGTGAACAATGATGCAGGACATAGAATCATAGTAGGGTACTAGGCTAATGGCCCTGGCCCTTACAAGCCTACCCAAGAGTTCATCCCCAAAAAAGAAACTTTAGTCAGCACCTGTCACCCCTGTCAATGAGGGACAAAGGTGGAACCCCTGGGACAAGTCTGTGGTTTCGCATCCACTCATCAAGGTTGCGCTTGAAGAAGGTCAGCGAGGTACTCTTTTTGACATGTATGGGAAGTCTATTCCAGAGACGGGGCAGCCTGTGGGAGACAAACCTGTCTCTCCAGCAGGTTTTGTTGATGTTGCATATTAGATTTAGGTCTATCAAGCTGATAATGCGCGAGAAGTTAGACTTATGGGTATGGAGCATCTCTAGTAGGGTAGGGTCCGATATTGCTTTGTAAGCAAGACACAGATCACCTCTGAGCAATCTGTATGATACTGAGTGGAGTGATAGTGACTAGACCTGTCTGCATAGGACAGGTGTTGGAGGCCATGAATTCTCTTTGTGAGGTATTTCTGTGGCTTATCTAGTTGGTGCAGGTGTTTGGAGAGGTACATATCAAATGGGGCATTATACTCAATTATAGGTCTAATAAGGGAGGAGTACAGAGAGGTAATAACCTCCTTTTTTCTGGATTCGATTGCTTTACATATGAAATGAACCAAGTAAAAGTGTTTTCTGACCACCTCCGCCACATGATGGTCAAATGTGAGATTGTTGTCAACCTGAATACCCAGGTCTCTCACAACAGGTTGTGTGCTTAAGGGGTTGCCGTTGATGTGGTAATCAGTGGGGGCCATGTTTTTGATGAATGGTACGATAATACTTTTTTGTATTTAACTTAAGGCCATCTTGCAGTATGCTGACATCATTTGGGGAGTCAATGACAGCACCGAACTTGCAGTCATCTGCAAACTTGGTCAGCCACAGGCCCTTAACCTTTTCCTAGACCTCTGAGAAGTAGATGTCAAACAGTAGGGGTCCCAGGACATATCCCTGGGGAGCAGCACTAGTGACAGGTCTGCTGTTGGAGGTGGTGGCACCTATTTTGAACTTGTGGGTCCTATCTGTGAGCCAGATGGCCACCTATCTGACGAGATAGGGATTAACACCAAGTTGTGTTAGCTTTTCGATAATGCTCGAGTGGGGGATTGTGTCAAGGGCCTTGGCCAGGTCAAGGTAAGCTGTATGTATTGACTTTCCCTCATCCAGGGCCTTGGTGACAGTCTCAAAGAGGTTCAATAGGCAAAATGTGCCCCTGACGAATCTGAATTGGATGGGGTCGAGTGCATGGAGATTGCCTATGTCCTTGTTTATGAGATCCATAATAATATGCTGTATGGCTTTACAGATCAGACTTGTCAAGATAATGGGGCGATAGTTTCCTGGGTCAATAGTGACACCACCTTTGTGCAAGGGGATGACAATGGTGGTTCTCCACTCAGCTGGAATGAAGCCTGTAATTAGGCTGTGGTTGAATAGGGTGCTCAATGGCAAAGCTAGTTCTTGCTGGAGATGGTGCAGAATACAGCCTGGGATACTGTCAGGTCCCATGGAAGCTGTGTTCTTTGCCTTGGATAGGGCCTTTAACACTTGATCTACAGAGATGCGAGGTGTGAGACAAGTATTGGGGATGTCAACTGGGCCTTTGGGGGGCGATAAGGGCGTGAAGTTTGCGCTGAACCTGTCAGCTAGTAGGTTGGCTAACACAGCAGGATCAGTGTAAGTGGTACCATTAAGTATTAGTTTGGAACAAACATGGGCTTTGCCGTGGAGGTTCCTAACATAACTGAGGAAGGATGAGTGGTTTCCTTTTGTTTCAGAGGCTAGTTTCAACTCATAAATGGCTTTGGAGGTTTTCACTAGTGATCTAATTTGCATGTTGAGGAGGAGGAGGGAGTTTTTCTGATTTGGAATGTGCTCCTTCTTACCCCTGTACAACAGTTTCTTCCTTTTGTCATAAAGCCTGTTGATAGAGGATGTCCACCAGACAGGTTTGTGTCTCCTTGAGGAGCAGGTTTTAGTTCTGTTGGGTATAGCTGAGTTCATGCAGTTGTACAGGTGCTTGTATACTTCACCGGCATACTGTTCAGCATAGTTGTCTGCATCATCTGAGGGGGGCAGTGGTGTGAAGCTGCTGATACCCTCTCTTAGGAGGTTGTAGTCAGCTTTGGATATGTTTTTTAGCTTGGTTATGGCTGGGGAAGGGTTGGGTGGGATAGAAACTTCGCATGAGGCAGACTAATGATCTGATCTCACCAGGGAAGAAATACTATGGGAGTGGTGCAGCAGTCACCCATGTTGGTGAGAACCACGTCCAGTATGTTATCTCCCCTTGTGGGGGATGAGACCAGCTGGTCTAGTGCATTACAACTGATGAAGTCAAGAAATCGCTGGGTGAGTGCATTAGTGCAGGAATAGTTCAACCAGTCTATGGTGGTACCTTGATGGAGTCAAGTAGGTCCAGGTAGGAGGAGTGGATGTTATGAGACATGGAGGGGGGTATATATCTGGCTATAACTTGGATGGGTGTCTTGCCAACTGTCAGTTGCACCTGGAGTAATTCCAGTACATCATATTGGTAAACCAGTCTGGAGGTGTGTCTGTCCTTAATGAAGGCAGAGAGCCCACCACCATTTTTACTACATTTCAGCAGGGGGGCAGTTCTTTGGGTCTTCTATCATATACAGCTTATACTAGCATTTTTACTTATGCTTACTTATTTCCCGGGATACCTCTTTTAGTAGTTAAGTATATATGATTAGCTGTCTAAAAATAAATATGGTAATCAGCTCCCTGTTTTCTTTCCTCAGTTTAAGCATAGCCACTATTCTGACTGGAAGTGCCTGTTTGATAAGCAGCTAGCCAGTAACATTGGATTCTGCCTAGACTGGGGGGAGGGGTGGAATCATATTTGAAAACAGCAGTAATATAAAACCAGCGAAACTAAATGAGAAAACAGCCACACAGTATCTACCGTATCTTCAGTATCTACATCTTTTGAGAGGACTAGCTATCTAGGCTTCCATTGTGTCTTCAATCCACAGTAACTCAAAAATCACTTGTTTGTTTATGTTAGAGCAAAGCAAGTGATTCCTCAAGATCACTATTCACTCCTTTAGGGAGTTGCTTTGTTTACAAATGTTGTGCAGCCGTGGAATTGGTATGGGGAACTTACCCCCATGTGAGGATTGTAGGACTGCTTGCCCTCCTGAAAAAAACATTACTTTATATATAATAGACATTCTTTGAGGCTTTTTGATTGGGAAAGAGCAAATCAAGTGATTAGGTTTCAGCCTTCCATAGCATAAACAAATTTCTAACAAATTCTCCAATATGATTTTAAAAGAAAACCTTCCATTGCAACTAAAACTTAAAACTTTCATTGACTGTTAACTATGTCTTCCCAATATTTTCAGCTTCTCAACAGCATATCCATCACTCAATAATATTCTGGGAGATCTGTTTCCCCATTTACTCCCCATTTCTTATCTCCTTCAATATTTCTTATCATTGATTGAGCAATATAAGGTTTCTATTACAATTTACAAAAAGTAGTCATAGATTTTGGTAATAAAAATAATCCATTATTGCCCTTCTTCTTTTGCGTATGTAATTTAATTTTACTTTGCTTATTTTTGTCACATTATGCAATGACACTTTTCATATATTTATTTATAACTTCAGCATCTTTGTACATTTTTCATAAATATTTTACTATTCTAACAATGTCCATATTAAATCACACATCTAAAACTATGCATTTCCCATATATATAAGAAAATCAACAATTTTAATTGATGCACTTTTTTATGTGCACCATATACATTTATTAAATTAAAACAGTTCCCTTTTTCCAAATCCACCTTTTAAATCCTGTCAGATTGTAATCCTTTCCAGAAAACAGTATACTTATTTTAAAAAAAGCCATCCACTTCTTCAGGTTTCCATTTACAATAATACAGGTTTCAATCCCATCAATATTTTGCTATCACTAGGGAATAGGCCTTTAATGTTCTCTTTAAAGCCAATAACACTGCATCAGTGGGTCCAGACAATATCTCAGAATGCCTTCTAAATAGCATGAAACATGACTTATCAGGCCCTCTGGAATTATTATTTAACTGGAATCTTCAAAGAAGCCAGCCACAAGGGGAGTTCCTAAGGGATCGATCCTGGGACCTCTCCTTTTTGATATTTATTCTCTGAAGTCAAGGCCAATATCAATGGAGTCTGGCTGACTAAATTTGCAGATATTTGTATATTAGGAGCAGTCATAGAATCCCCAACTGACACAAATACTCACCTGAAAGGCCTGAAATAGGCAAACAACTGGTTTCAGAGCCATGGACTAAAACTAAATGCTAAGGAATGCATAATAGTATCCTTTGGGAAGTCATCCACCCCTGGTAAATATTATATTGAGAACATGCCCTTAAGGGTTGACTCAGTAGTTAGTGACTTGGGGACTCACATAGACAGTAATCTAGCCTTTGACCATCACATGTCTACACTAGTGAGGAAATCATTCTATGCTGCACAACGTATGAACATAGGTATGTTATCTAGGTCCAGGGAAGTCCTTGTTCCACTGTATACAGCATTCAACAGACCAATAATTGAGTACAATGCTCCCTTTTGGTATCTACCTTACCAGGTATATTCAGCAATTGGAATGTCCACAGAGGTTCCTCGTTAAAAGAATACATGGCATAAGTAACATGTCCTATGCAGACTGCCTCAAAGCCCTATCCATGTATTCGGTCTCCAGCAGGCAGTTCAGGGGGAGATCTATGCCTGGCATACAAGGCATTGTCAGACCCCATCCTAATGGACCTTCCCTATATCTGCAAAACAAACAGAACCAGAATTACCCATTCTAAAGACTTAAACCTTGCCTGTGATATAAGTAGAACCTACTGGAGAGACATCCTAGACACTATTACTTCTCTGGAACAGGCATCCATGTGAACCAGAGTTCCTCCCTAATCCAATTCAAGTGTAACTTGGACAATTGGATGGGAAATAGGAAATTAATTCCTGGTTTGGCATCTATATCTCTAAGAACACAGGCAGCCTGTAAATGATTCATCTCCTAGACCCTTGGTTTTAAATGTTTCATCTCCCAAGCCCCTGGTTACACTTATCAAGGGTACCAGAACTTTCATGGCTAGCCTTAAAAAGGCCCTTGTGGTTGTTTGCCTAGTAAACAACTAAGAACCCATATGGTGCAACATCAATGTATCATTTATTAATGAATTATAATTATTGTAGAAACATAATATCTGTTTGTTTCTTCACTGCCTTCTCACAAACTATTATTTGCTTGTGCAGACTTCATAAACTAAAGCAGCACTTTATATCATTTAAACATTTTTTCATTTTTATAATTATTTTTCACACTTTCCCTCCAAAATCAATGACTCCTTAACACATTTAAATTTTTTTCCTTATCATCTTTATCAACACATCAAAATGATAATCTGTCTAAACTGCTCTTGTAGTAACCATATTTTCCTTTAGATCTTATTTATTTATTTTTTGATACTTCAGGCCTTTTTACTTCTGTATCTTCATAGATTCATTCATCTGTACTGTTGATCCAGAGGACCATTAGTGGCCTAGCCACAAACCCCAAATCATAGGTATCCATTGATCTGACTAATTTATACTAAGATTTGACTTCTGTCAGGGGGTCTTGAGGGGCTTGAAGGGCAACACTCAGGGTGCATCTACAATTGCCCATCCATTTATTTAGGTTATGCTTAAAGAGGGTCAGGGAGCTACTTTATTTTTCATCCCAAAAAAGTCAATACCATATAAAGACAGTATTATTATTATTATTATTAGTATTAGTATTATTATTATTATTACCATAATACTATTATTGCCATTCTACTTCCTACTTCTACACACATAATTTAATTTTACTCTTCATCTTATTCTTCTTGTAAGTCCATCGTGCTCTAACTTTACTATTACTTATGTGTTACATTGACTTTCCCTTTTGTAGTGTCTTTATTTAGTTCAGCATCTGCTTCCACATGACTTTTACGTAGGTCAGCTATTACTTCTGCAGAATGTTCCACCTTTTCAATCTATTTCTTCAGAAGCTTTTTATACTGACTCACTTTTTTCAGCACATATAGTGACAATCTATAAATAAATGTTCCCCTTGTTGGCAAAACGTACATCCTATATTACTCTTACAGTCATTTTTAAATGGTTCACTTTGCCCTGCTTACCCACAGTACCAGTAACTAATTTTTTAAAAATGTTACTAGGATGACCCTCATCACAATACTAGATACAATTATTTGCTTCCTTCTCAAAAACATTGTCCTTCAACATTGCCTGTACAGATTATATTTGGTAAATTGTATACCGTGTTTTTCTTTATGCATGATTTAATCAAAATTCATAAGCTGACTTCCAGAATATCTAAAGTTCACTAATAAGCTTAAACTAAAACCTAAGGGAGTTTTCCTCCCCTGGTCTCCACTGAAAAAAAAGGGCACCTGTGCTCAGTCAGACTTTCCCAGTAAACAAATGGCAGTAAATAAATGATTAAATAAATAATAACAGAAGGTTATCCTTCACTTCACTTCACTTCACAGTACCTGTTCAGCCATAAGAAGTATTGAAGTCAGTATCCTCTTTTTTTAAACAGAATTGTCCCCAGGATTCAATAAACTTCATGTACGCTTCATGCACAATCTACACAGAGTGTACCTACTACTGCAATGGTGCTCATCAAGTGGCATTGTGCAATGCATATTAATGAGGCGTGGCATGTCTTAGCAAGGTTTTGCAGCTTGTGGCAGTGTTGTCGGCCACAAAACCTTGCAAGTGAATGCAGATAGCAATTCTGTGTAAGTCAATGCACCATGGATTTGCGCGAAATGCCACAATGACCACCAGGGCTACACAGATAGCCCTGATTCTGTACAACATTTCTCTACAAAGGCCAACATAATGCAAGGATACATAACATACCTCTCAACCTCTTACAGCAAAAAATCTGAACAAGACTGTAAATAAAAGTGGGACAAAGACCCATAAATAGGGACAATTTTTTAAATATTGCTATTACAAACTTAGAAAGTTGCTAGAATAACAGGTTTTGCATTAGCATGAATGTTCTGCAGGATATGAAGCCTGAAACTCTGTCATGTTTTTCTAACTGCAATATATAATGATTTACTACTAATTTGCCAGAAAACCACAAGTATATGAAAAATGGACCAAAAATATGAGGCCAAAATTTGGACATTCTGCAAAACTCTGTACAGTTCAGAGGTATGATACATACCTAGGGAAACAAAATGTTGCATAGACATGTGTTACAATGAAATAGAAACATATCTGTCATCCCCTTTGAGCAAGACCAATAGCAGACATAATTGAGGGGTCTATATCACGTTGCTGAACTCTTAAAAGTTCAAATGTCATATGGTCAACACCATATGATCGAACTTTTAAAAGTTTGAACGTTTCAACGGAGATCTTTGTACAGTGCAGAATGAGAAGATTTCCCTTTGTGCATTGTAGTGTAATCTCAGAGTTGGTATATTTAAAGAGTGGGGGATGTGGGGGTGCAGACCCCCACATGTAAACTGTTTAGGTAGGTTTTTTTTGGTTTATTTTTTTATTACATTTTTGAACTTTTAAAAGTTTGATTATGTAATATAGATGCCATTTGGGGGACAATGACTCCAAAAATATGTACAGGTATGTAATATTGCACTTCCCCACCTAGTTGATAGAGTAAATAAGTTGTACATTAGCATGAACTGTCTGAATAGTATATACATGCACCTGGATTTGAACCCAGTACCAATAGTCCCAAAAAGGAATGCAATTTCATGGTTATTAGATATAAAGGCCTTTGTGTATGTGCTTTAGGCAAAAGTGAAGGCCATGCCAGTCCACATAGCAGGAATACACTGACAGGAATTTAGTACACAGTATATTTTCTAGTTTTGGCCATCTGCTTCCTGGGTCATCCAAATTCCCCAGTTCCAGTGTTTGTGCTATGTGGTACAGCATGCAAACAGTGGCAAATAAAAGAAATTTAAATGAAGAAAACTGAGGAAAGGAAATAAATGCTGTGCTGGCATACAATCCTAAGATCTGACTATTATGGTGTGATCTGTGATGTGCACCATACCTTTGGACTGGAAAATCCTGTAAGAGACATGTTAGAAAGTAATTATACACATTGTAGTTTCTTACTTCACAATCCTCACAAGATCTTATGTCTACTTCTGAAATGGCTTGACAAACATGGCCATGCCATCAGTACATTTCTAAATAATGCATACTGATGACAGTGTAAAAGCCTCTGCTTCACATTGTTGTTAAATACAGTCCAGCATATGCAGTATGTAGGTGACAAACTGGAACCATACATTCTGAGATTCAGTACTCCTCTGCATAGACATCCTGAAGAAAATGCTTTTATTCACTGTTCAAAACATATAGAACTCCACTCAACATCAGTTTTCCTAGCTGCAGAGTTGCCTTTTTATATAGTGTAGATTACTAATGGATTGCAGTTGTGAGCGATTACTGTTAGGGAGGAGGAAATCACTCTGCAGACTGCCTTACTTCCACTGGGTGTGTCAACTTAGATCTAGAAAGTTTCTCTGGAGAGACCACAGGCCTTTCTCATCAACATAAAATAGAGGCTGCAAACCATGCCATGATGTGGCTAGATTAAAAGCCATGTGACTGTAATATGTCTGATATAGGATGAGGTCATGTCTGCCTGACCTCTATACCATTGTCTGACCATGCCCTGGTGGGATTACTGCATATCTACAACTATTATACAGCAGATGACATCATCAGAGTCTTTTGAGGTCAGAATAAGTGTCCCACATGCTGGTGTAAAATGCTTTTGTTAATGTTAAGCAATAGCTCACGCACACACACACACACGCACACACACACACACACACACACACACACACACACACACACACACACACACACACACACACACACACACACACACACACACTTACATGATTGCAGTGAAAAAATAACCCCTACCTAAGTACACAGACTACATAACACAGTACTTTATACAAGCATCACAGCTCAACTCTGACTTGGAGTGTGTCAGACAACACTTTATAGCTGATGACAGCAGTGCGTGGTGAGGAAAATATGGTGATAATAGTGTCCCACATGCTGGTGTAAAAGGCTCTCTGTAATATCAAGCATGAGCACAAACACACACACCCACCCACCCAGTTGATGGGAGTGAGAATAGCACCCCTACCTAAGTACACAGACTGCAGAACACAGTACTTTATGCATGCACCACAACTCAAGTCTGACTTCGAGTGTGTCAGACAACACTTTATTGCTGATGACATCTGCAGTGTCTGATGAGGAGAATATGGTAATTACAGTGTTCCACATGCTGGTATAAAGGGTTCTCTGTAATGTCAAGCAAGAGCAGAAACACACCCATCCTGCTGATTGCAGTGAGAATAGAAACCCTACCTATTTAAGTGCACAGACTACAGAACAACATACCTAATGCAAGTGCCACTGCCCAAGTCTGATTTATACATGACTGCAGGTAAACTTATAGTAGATAACATCAGCAGGCCATGTGGGAGAAAACAGGTCAGGAGGGCTGAATGAAATGGATGTGCAGGCTTGTGTAAGTATCAAAGTACTGGCAATCCATGCCATGGTAGGATACCATGTCTACTCTGTTGACTAGACACACACGCAGTTGACTGCAGTGAGAACAGAACTCCCACCTAAGCGTACAGACTATAAGACACAGTACTTAAAACAAGTGCCACTGCATATGTCTGATTTATATAGGAGTGTAGGTGAACTTAAAGTAGATGACATCAGCAGGCCATGTGGGAGACAACAGGTTGGGAGGGCTGCATGAAATGAATCTATAGGCTTGTGCAAATATTAAAATACTGGCAATCTATGCCATTGGAGATGTAGCTATAGGATTCCATGTCTACTCTGCTGACTAGACACACACACAGTTGACTCCAGTGACAACAGAACCCCTACCTATCTATGTGCACAGACTACAAAACACAGTACTTAATGCAAGCACCATGACACAAGTCTGATTTATACAAAAGTGCAGGTGAAGTTATAGTAGATGACATCAGTAGGCCACGTGAGGAACAATGGCTTGGGAGGCCTGTATAGGCACATAGCTTCATCACATCATATGAGGCTTCTAGCCTAATAGTACTAGGCTGTTTAGAAGCCTAGCTGTGTAACAACACAAGTACTCTTACTGAGCATAGTTGGATGTTTGAGTTTAGCAGAGATGGGTTGTGAGCACCACTACTGGCCCTGTCCACGAGGAAGCACACAACATTATATATTACACTTTGTAGTGTGGTTGATATATGTGTGGAAAACGTACTGAGACCACAGGGTTGTAGTACTTGGTTGGGGCAGGGCAACACATAGATGTATTGAAAATATGTGACATATGGTTAGATTGGGCCCTTAGTTTGCAATGTGTCCACATGTAGTTTTATGTCATACAGTGGAAATGGGCAAATACCAGTAATAAAGTATCATATATTCAGTACAGTTTCATAACAGAGCAAGAAGTGGGTTTGTGCCATAGTTAAAAAAGTGTACACGCATACAAGATACACCTGTTTACTCATAGGTAAACAGTGTGCAAATGCGACAGTATTATTTAATATATACTAACTTATCAGGCACATATTTTGCATGATGGTAAGCAGAGCACAACAGTGGCAAGCAATGCAATTTCAGGGTTATTGCATGTACAGGCAGTTGGGTATGTGTGGTTGGCAAAAGTAAAGGCCATGCTGATCCACATAGCAGGAATACGTTTACAGGAATATAGTACACAGTATATCTGCTGGCATACATTTGCTCATAAATGTGATAATACATAGATTACTAAATCAATAAAAATAACAGTGTATGGAATATGTTGTATTTGAACCCAGGACCATGTGTATGGCAGACCTACACTTACACCTGTTGCCACAAGAAGGTTGAGGAAACAGTTGTTTGTGTTGCAATTCATTGTGTAAACTGCAATGTCACAGCAGTAAAACAAAGGTTTCACACTCTGTACTAGAACTCAGTACCATCTGTACTCCAGGTTGGGTTTTTGTGATGGCCAAGAGCATTAATTGAATTTATCCGGTTTTTATTTTTGGCTGTCTGCTTCCTAGGTGGTCCACTTTTCCTGTTTCCACAATGCCGTGTTTTGTGCAAACCAGATAAGCACACCAAAATATGAAATTTATTTGTTCTCCA
Source organism: Protopterus annectens (assembly GCF_019279795.1). NCBI lineage: Eukaryota > Metazoa > Chordata > Ceratodontiformes > Protopteridae > Protopterus > Protopterus annectens. The sequence continues at coordinate 940,405,085 of NC_056737.1, forward strand.
GTTCCACTGTCTGCACTATGTGGCACATCATGCAAAAAGTGGAATTAAAAATAAGACAAGAAAAAAAGGGAGACATACATGAAATGAGAAAAAGCAATGTATGACATACACAGTAGAAAATGATAGTACATATTAGATATGTCTACGTAGTTCAGGATTTGAACTCTCACACCAATGCAGCTTCAGAAAACAGGATGGATGCTGTATTCCTCTTTGCCACATGAACTTCCTTGCAGCAAAGAACTGAAATCATTTTTCACACAAACAACTGCAACAGAATATACACTGCTATCAAAACATCAGCTATTTGTACATTTAATTATCTTTATTATATTTGGATGTAGTGTACTTGGTGATCAAACAACCTGTTATGATTATGCTTGCAAATATGCAGTTCTTTCTTACATTTCTGTGTTTTTTGGTAATTTGTCACTTATCTGACCAGTAGTGTGAGACATGTAGTGTGCAAGCCATTCCATGTTATTGGGGTTAAAATGTGTGAGGATATTAACTGGGAGTAATATGATATGCAGTTGCCAACAACTGAAGGCCAGGTTGGATGGCACAAACAAGCATATACTGTTATTTTGAGGGAGGATAGGTGAGTTACTGTTATGGCATGAACAAGGGTACATGCTCTTTTGGGGGGACAGAGCTCAGTTACTGTTCTGGCACAAACAAGCATAGCTTGTTTTAGGGGAGAACAAATGTGAGTTATTGCTATGGCACAAACAAGGATATGATACTCTTGTTACTCTCCTTGTTCTGCATCCGGCCTGTTGTTTGATCTTGTGAAGGGTTGTGAAGTCAGACACTGCAATATATATCATTACTTTTTAACGTCTCTCTTTAACTATTTACCAGTACAAAGGTATGGTACTAAACTGAGGGCATGCAATGATCATCAATACTTTTAAGTGGTATGACTGTGTGAATCGTAGATGCCTGAGGCCTACAACTTACTAATGGAGACATTTAAATTAAATAAGTCTCTGCTGTCATATGTTAAGATACTTTCTGTGCAAATCCACCACTATTTACTTGATTACTGTACCAAGTTACGAAATACAAAGATATACCATAATATTATTAAAGAATACACTCTAGATTCAGGACTTACCTTGCAAATGCAGCAGTTCACAAAGTTTTAGTTCAGGGCTGACTCTTTCTGCTGTAAACAGTACACAGCCAATACAATGGGTGCTAAAGGGTGTGTGAGTTGCCTGGCATCAATTTTACTATATGTATGTGAGTAAGCAAATGGTATTAGGCACCTAGCTGGTCAGTGAATGTGGTATGCATTGTCTCTTAACCAAAACAAAGGCATACTGAGCATGCCTACATCTGCCTTCAGCCACAACAGCTGATGGTTCCCTCTATGAGTCCTCCTCTGACTATGGCTGTGGTGACCTAGGTGTTAGTGGGGAATGTGTGTCCCTTCTCCTTGCTGATCCTGCTGCAGCTGTTTCCACAGGATCAGATTGTGTAGCATAGCACATACTGTGAAGATATATGTATATGTATATATGCATGTATTATTTTGCAGGACTCCACCAGATGCATCTAGGCACTGGAACTGTGACTTCAGCAGCCAAAACACATGCTCAATGATGATTCTGGTTTGAGTGTGTGCCTCATTATGGTGTTCTATCGTGGCTGTGTGTACACTTTTGATGGGTGTCATCAGCCACGGTACCAGTGCATAGCCAGCATCCCCCAGTAAATGGCCCTGTAGGGTGTCCCCCTAGCAAACATCTGGTCCCTGTGTATTACACATGACTTGGCAGTTGATGGAGTGGTATCCCTTGCAGTTAATGTCGATTCTGCCCTGCTCACCAAGTGGTGCCTAAATGTGTACAGGAATGTAATCTATGGCACCCAGTACTTCAGGGTAGTGTGCTACATGGTAGAAATGATGCATATTTCTGGCCATCTCCTCAGAACTATGAGGAAAACATATACCCTCGCTGGCATGTATGAGCATAGCATCCAGGATTTGGTGGAGCATCCTGGGTGCTGATGTCTGTGACACACCCATCATGTTCCCAGGTGGTCTTTGAAAGGTACCTGTAGCTAAGATTCTAAGGGCTACACATACCTTAGTTTTCACTGTGATGGATTCCACTCAGTTGGCTCTGAGTTAAGGGCAGCAGAGGTCATGGAGTTCTTGTAGTGTGTCTCTGTCCACCCTGTAGAGCTCTACAATCTCCAGGTCATGTAGCATCTGAAAAGTTAGTCAGGGCCTGAAAATCCTTCTCCTTCTCGACCTAAGCCTAGTGGCACCAACAGCAGCACCATTGGCTTCAGCCTCTAGCACATAGAAATTAATCAAAGCAGCAGCAGCCCCTAGCATTGTGTCCCTGTAGATTTTCCATGTTTCTACTCCAATCATACTGAGGCATGCAGGAAAAAGCAGTATGAAGTCTACATGGATGCTTAATAGCTTGTTGAATAGCTCCACCATGTTGGATTGATTCATTAGCATGCAATTCACCTGCTTATGCTGTAATTAGCATCTGTTAATGCTTGCTCATTAGTGCACTATACACACCCCCATGCACCTTTGTACACCTCTGCGTAAATAAGGTAAGCACAGGCAAAATTGGTATTACTTTCCTCTATTCCCATGATATCACACAAACGTGAAAGAAAGGTTGCACACTCTGTACTAGAACTCAGGACCATCTATACTCCAGCCCTACACATACACATGCTGCCACAGGAAAAGTTACATGATAAGCACTGGGAAACCTGCCATTCATTCCACCATTTGTCATGATTGCGCTAAGTGCTGTATAATGCAAACAATTATCAAAATAATAAAAAAGTACTTAAGGGGACAATACATTTTGCCAACAAATGAAGAGGAGGTTGAATCTTAATGAAACAGATTTTGTGAAATGTGCACTGCTTACATGTATTTTCACCCTTCACAGACCTACATGTACACTCCCGTGATGTCAACATTCACTGCTGCCTTATGTTAAAAACAAACAATGCGGGATTGCCTACACAATGTGAACATCCATACATGGTTCCAATTTATTGGGATTCAGACATTCTAATGAGTTCAAACCTCATTTGCATCTTCACCATGCTGACAGCCTTGACTCTACATGGCATATGTTTTGCCAGGGAAACTGAAGGGGAGCTGAATGTTGAACACACAAGGGAGGGTATTACTTTGCCATATATCTGCACAGACAAATTCTGTTTATAAGAAATTATGCCTGTATTTCATCAGCTACATAATGCATATTCTTACATGCCACTATGAATAGTCTATTTCATGTGGTTTACTTTTAGCTGTCTGCATTAGTTACAAGTGTATTCTTCATTTGGGGATGGAGAAGTGAAGCTGCATTTATGTCATGACACTTTTAAAGGATATGTTGCTATTGTTACTCTACTTTTGTTGCATTCATCCTGTATACAACTGGAATTATGTGTATGCTGTCACATGTTAAAGTCAGTTCTGTACAAACCTAACAACGTTTACTTGCTCTTTTATCTATGTAGACTCCTTTGTGAGTCTGCATTTGAAAAGTTTTCGAATACATGGGGAACACCAGCAGAAGTCTACATGGTTGCTTTGGAGCTTGTTGAATCACTCCACTGTGTTGGTTTGCTTGATTAGCATACAAGTCAACTACTTGTGATGTAATTAGCATGACATGGTATTTACCTTGTTTGTGTATGAGTGTGCACTGCTACACTGAGTTTGCTGAATCTAAAAATATTCTCACCCATGTGCGCATCATGCAAAGATGTGCACACAGTGAAAAACTACTGTGCAGGCTTTATTGAATCCCCCCTGGAACCTTTTTTAACAAATGTAAATCAAAAGATATACAGTGAAATGCTTTATTATGTCACATTCTTTCATTTCTTTAAATGTATCCTAAAATTCTGCTAGCTGCTTAACAGTGCAAAAACTAACAAGTGAATACATCTTCACCCATTACTGTGATAAACATGTACTAGTCATTTGGTGAAAAAAAACATTACTTTAAGCATAACATTTCTTTACATAAATTATTTATTTGTAGACATCTTCACCTTAATGTGTTTAGCTCTCCTGCAGTAATGTTGTCTCTTAAAAATCCTTTGCATAGACCATTTTCCCATTCATCTTCAGATTCTAAACCCCACATTGTTTTCAAAAGAGCTTTATCAGGTGACAAGGCATTTTCCAACTTATTAGCTCAAACATTTTCCATGTTATTCACCTGAAGTTCAACTGCTGCTCAGAGATATACCTGTTGCCTTTAGAGTCTCTTTGATTATTTTCTTTTTTTTTAAAACAGCTTTATTAATTTTACATAAAACAAACAATCTCATAGAATTTAGCATAAAATTGTTCAAACAGATTAACACATTAAATAACAAATAAAAAAACAACTAAAGTATTTACAATGACATCCGCTAACCATATTCTAGTAAGTAATAAAGTTATATCAATTTATGAAATGAATTGTTCAAATATAAGTTCTGTGAAATGATGGCAGTTCAAGGTAGATTTTATTCTTTTTTTAATATATTCTGTAGATTTACCTACATACAACAAGCATGAGTTTTTCTAGTTCTTGAATTTATGGTTAAAATCTGTAAGTGACATACATCAGTTATACCATTCTTAAACTTGATGAAAGTAGGAGGGGGATCAGCGATCCAGTTTCTTGTGATTGTCTTTCTGGCCATAGCAAGTACTGACCATAGTAAGGGAAGTTTTATTTTTTTAATGCAGTTTGGTATGGGGGTGTTAACAAGAACCATAGATCTACTTAAGATGAAATTATCAGTGAATCAGGCTTGTAATAATTTATTGACATTCTCCCAATAAACTTTCAATTCAGAGCAGTCATAAAACATATGTGCCCATCCTATGTTAGACCCTAACTTACATTTATTACATATATTTTCTTTTTTATTGATTTTATTCATTAATTGAGGTGTATAAAACGATATATACAAAAATCTCCAGATGTATAATCTCCATTTGAGGGAAAATGTTGTTTTTCCCACTGATTCTAGTATATTTAATTTATCTTGATTGCTAGGAAGCTCATTATTGGTTGTGTAACAATAATTCCAGAAGTTTTCTGTGCAACTATATGTTTCATCTCTGATGATTCTATATATAAAGGAAAGCTTGCCTGAATAACAAGATTTATGTTGTAAGGTTAATTCCAAAAAATAGAGATCAAATCTAGTTTATTAATCAGGAATAGTCTAAGGGTTTGTATGTCCAGCCATAAAGATTTATCCAAATTAAATTCTTGTATTATCAGATCCATGCTCTTGAGTTTCCTGTCTGAAATAAACTGAAACCAAAATTTTAGTTCATTCTGTTTAAGTAGAGTGATTTTATTTAGATCAGATGTTAACAGGGTTTATTGGGTAAAAGCAATAGGAAATAACAAAAAAATCAATTCTTTGTAGATGAGGTGATTATATATAAAGTTTCTGAAATTTGTTAGGATATTAAAGATATAATTTGTTTGATGTTTTGGTGTAATGTGTGTAATAAGATAATCTTTTAAAGTCCATAACATTGGATTATTTATTAATTCCATTTGATATGATTGTGGTTTTATTAATTACATGCTTATTCTTTCCCAGTACATTTTCCATTTGGCTGAATATGATGTGTCTAATAATTGTGCTATTGTTCTGATTGTGGAGGAAATTGAATAAAAGTTTAGATCTGGAAAAGCTATTCCCCCTTTGTTCCAACTGTTGAAGTGATATTTAAGAGCTATTCTTGGTTTCTTGGTAGACCAAGAGAATTTTAATAACATTGAGTTTAATTTTTTTGTTAGAGTTTTGGTAGGTAGCAGTAAAATGGATTGGATAATATAAAGAATCTTGGGAAGGATTATCATTTTTATGACTGTTAATCTTTCTTCAGTTGTGAAGAAAATTGTGTTCCATTTCATTAAAAGCATTTGAATGTTTTCATAACATTTATTATAGTTTAATTCTATTATTCACTTAATGTCTTTAGCTAGAATGATTCCTAGACATGTAATTTGATCAGTATTGGGTTTATATTTATTGTCCTCTAAATTTATTTTATTTTTGTTTGAGTATATGGGTAAGATCTTGGTTTTGCTGTCATTAAATGATAAGCCTGATATATTTTGAAATATATTTATGGAATCAAATAATGATGTTAATGAAGAATCATTTCCTTTAGAGGTTATAAGAACATCATCAGCAAAGAGATGAATTTTAGAGGATATTTCAGTATTAAATTCTAGTCCTTCTATATTTTTGTTGTTTCTTATGTCATTAACCCAGGGTTCCATTATTAAGGTAAATAGTAAGGAGAAAGGGGCATCCTTTTTTGGTTCCTTTTACAATCGGTATATTAGTTGATCTAGATGAGCCAATTTTAATATACACTAAAACTCCTTTATATAGGTGCTCTAATAAATCAATAAACTTTTTTTGAAAAGTTAAGGCATTCAAGTAGTATGAACAAATAGTCCCAGTTTATTGAGCCGAAAGTGGAATTTATGTCTAAACTTATTAATGTCAGATCTTTTTTCTTTCTTTGAGAATAATCAATTAATGCTAATGTTCGCTTAATATTATCAAAAGTGGTTCTATTAACTATAAATCCTGTTTGATCTTCTTCTATTAAATGTGGTAGGAATTTTATTAGTCTTTCGGTATAAGTATTCATGAACATCTTATAATCCACATTCAATAGCAAGATAGGTCTGTATGAAGAACAAAACTTATGGTCTTTGTTAGGTTTCAAGATAGGCAATATAAATGTATATTTCCAAGAAGGGGGTATTATAGATTCCTTCTGGACTGCAGTGTATATATTAGAAAGTAAATATTAGAGCACTTTTAGGCATAATTTTATATAATTCTGGTATGATACCATCATTGCCTGGTGTTTTGCTTTGTTTAATTATGCAAATTTGAATTTCTGAATATATTTATTTATCTATAAGTTCTGCTTGTTGTTCGTTAAGTTTATTATTAATATTTTTGTTAATAAATTCTTTTATTTTATCTTTAGGCTCTATCTTGACTATGTTTTGATTTATTGCAAGAAAATTATCTCTAAATTCATCTATTATGTCATGTAGGCTAAAGACTTTTTTTCTTTTTTAGTGAGTATATCTTTTTAATATAGTTATGTTTATTCATTCTTTTTGTCTTGTTTTTAAGGTTAGTTAAATGTCTGGAGTTTGATGAGTAGGCGAGAAATTTATATTTTCTAAGGAAATCATGTTTTTTTGATGTAGTGTATCTCTGTATTCTTTGTTCAGTTTGCCAACTTCATATCTGATATTTTTATTTATTAGCTTGTCTTTGTTATTAATCTGTAATGTGTCTAGTTTATGTTGTATTACTTTTAGCTCTCTAGCTCATGTTTTCCTTTTACTGAAGTACCATCTATTTATTTGCCCATATAAGTATGCTTTTAAAGCATCCCATATGTATATACATATATATATATATATATATATATATATATATATATATATATATATATATATATATATATATATATATATATATATATATATATATAAAATGTTAGTTGAGGAGTTTGTAGATATAGAGTTTTGTATTTCTTGATTTAAACATGTTTGGAAGTCTTTTAGTTGTGTAAAGTGAATGGGGATTCTTCTTATTTGCACATTAAATGTTACATTAATAAAAAGCTGAAAAACAATGGACCTATGATCAGATAGCGGGCATGATATAATTTTGGTTTTAGTTAAGTCATTAATTAGTTCAGTGGAAAATAGTATTCTATCTATTCTAGAGTATGATTTATGTCTATTGGAGTAGAAAGTATATTGGAGAGGATTAGGGTCTGTATGTTCATGAATGTCTTTTAAATGATAAGAATCCATAAAATGTATTAATTGCTTAGCCTGAGAGGTTATTTTCCTTTTCCCTGAAGTGCTGGAGTCATTTTAATTTAAAATACAGTTAAAATCTCCTGCTATGATAATATTGCCTTCTGACTGAAGGACCACCTGATTTAGATGTTGCTTAATTGTATGAATACCAATACCGGAAAACCAATAAATGTTAACTAATATAAACATTTTTTATTTATTTCAATTCTAGCCAGACAAAGCATCCCTTTTTCATCTTGATAGGTTTTAATTATTCTTAGTGTAGGTGACGATTTGTTCCAGATTATTGCTACTCCCCTTTTTTTGTTTGAATGCTCTTAAGTTACTAAGATTGTGTATTTATTAGCATTTAAAGATTTAATATTATCTTTCAATAGTTGTGTTTCTTGTAAAAAAATCATGTTAGGTTTATGTAAGGCTAAATATTTGAATAAACTCCCTCTTTTACATGGGTTATTTAGGCCATTAATGTTTATTGAAATACCTTTCAATAAAACCATTCTAACTGTATAAAAATGTTAAGCTGGTATATGGCATGTCTATATCATGTAGTTTTTTATATCTTCTTCTCCTGTATAAAAAATATTAAATTTAGTTTCCTTAGTCGGTGTTTTATAGTGGGTAGTATATATTTTGATGTTATTATGGCTTGTATTCTTGTAAGTATTAAATATAATGGATGTCAGTTGTGCAAGTTTTATAAAGTTAAATAAACATTGCCAATTATTCAAAGGTAATACAGCACCTAACCTGGAGTTATAAACTCCCTGTCCCAGTGACATCAGCCACTTGGAACAACCCCCCCCCCTAGCTGTAACAACAGCAAAACAGCAACCACTTTATGAATATAGATAGTAATTGAGTTTAAGGCATTATACTGAGTGTTATTTCATCATATAATTTAACTAATTATATTATTATACATCACACCTGTTAAATACCTTTAAGTTTGCTGTAATCTGTTTTGTACTCAAGACATTAAGGTTAAAGGATGAGGAAAACAAACTATTAAACTGTGAATTACTATTTAATTCCTAGAGGGTTTGCTTAAAAATTAACACCCCTTTCTCACTTTACGCAACAATAGGCACCCTGTTCCATCAAACAGTTTCAAGTTCTTAAAACAAAACCTTTTCTCACTTTACTTAGGAAGAAAGAAAAACAATTTTTTTGAGTCTTAGAATCAATATACAAAATATCACCAACATTTAGGTAAACCTATTAAATGACAACTCACTTTTGTTACAAGGCATTAGAGTCTTGCTTTATTTTCTATATAGTCTTTTTACTGCTCAGAGAACACTGTTTTGTTACTGAAACAAGGCACTGCAGGGGCACAAAGTTAATATTTGTAACATTTATCTAATGAGAAGACCACTCTTTTTTCCCCTTCTCCCTCCCTTTCCTCTACCTTCACCCTCCTCTCCCTTCCCGATTTCACTTCTTCCACTCCCTCCCTTCTTTTTTATTAACATGTCTTGTACACATATATAGTTGTTTATCCAGGCTTAGACAACAAATAAAATGATACTGTACTATGTGTCTTTTATTGCTTAGACATCATCGATCATATGTCAGTGTTGTATATATTATACCTCAGAAACACATTAGTAAAGTTAGTGTATAAAACTATATAAGTAATCACCATCAGTATGTAATGACATTTAGTACTGAAAAAAACCCTCCATCACATATTAGTGACATCCAGAGATAGCATATTTCCTTGTTGTTACTTTTTCTTTTTTTTCTTCTTTTTTTCCAACAAACAGTATTTGTACACAAAAGGTGTCCAGCAGTAAACATTGAAGCTTTTTTTTTGGCAATAAAACATCTCTCTTCAAACTGCATTGATATAAAGATCTATCCACTTTGATACATCTATAATGCAATAACGAATCATTTACATCAACAACTATTTTTCTTTCATTTTTTCCCCTCTCCCTCCCATCACATTTACAAATACATGTGCTTCTATGTTTGTTTCAAATTATTTAAATAAAGGATATGCAGACTTTCTCAATAGAATTGTTAAATACAGAAATTGCTAAATAATATATAACTTACATGGGATTATGAGGGCATTGCTAGGTTTTAGAATAGCCTTTAATTACTTATATGAATAAATTTATGCTGTAACCACACTAGTTAAGTTTGCTGTCTTTCAAATTTCTCGTTTAACCATCCCCTTATATTCAGTGTAACTTAAGTTCAGGAAGAGTACAAGGTCTAACTGACCCTGTTCTTAGAAGCATTGGCTATGTTATTGTATTTATATAACAGAAGTAATGACTTCTCTTCTCAGCCTGCAAGGACTGTGCCTTTAAAAGCTGAGATACTTTTTATGTTTGTAGTTCTGAGCAGATCCTACATTACTTATATGTGTTTGTGTGTGGAAATCATCAGTGGTTTCTGCCACTCTGGTCGATAACTCCAACCCAACTGCAACTATGTAAATAACATTCTAGAAGATCAAATAGGCTATCCCATTATAGTCACTCTTTTGCAAGTACATAACCAAATTGCTGTATTTTTAATTATACCATGATCCCCCCAAAACGTGCACGCTGATTGGCCAGCGTGCCCGTTGTAAATCGAGTTATACTAATGGAAAAAGGTCCGGTCGCCCGGACTTTTTTCCATTAGTATAACTCGTTTTTTTTAAACACTGTCTCGCTATGTTAAATGGGTTTAACATAGCGAGACAGCTTTAAAATAAGCAACGGAGATCTCCGTTGCTTATTTTAAAGCTGTCTCGCTATGTTAAACCCATTTAACATAGCGAGGCAGTGTTTAAAAAAAAAGCAACGGAGAAAGCAAGATCTCCGTTGCTTTTTTTAGTGTCTCGCTATGTTAAATGAGTTTAACATAGCGAGACAGTTTTAAAATAAGCAACGGAGTAAATTTAGCATTACCCACACCCAGGCGTGGGTTATTGCTATAATAAAACATACGAGTGTTACTTGTCAGTCACTGCTTAGTAAAGGAGATCACAGTCTTTTATCTTCCTTAGAATAGTATATTAACCATGCTCTGCACACTAATAACATCTAAATTGTTAAGACAGTTGCTGTTGAAGAAGAGACCAACAGCTTGGACATGTTTTCTAAGGCTCTCTGTTATTCTACATACCTTTTGTATGAGATGAAAACTGTCTATAATGACTGATTAAGGAATTGAAGATGCATAGTTCCTTTTTCTTGCTGTTAATGATCTTTAAGTTTCGTTTCCATATCTTGTTTTTGACAAGTGAACTAACTTCCTGGTTTCAATGGTCTCTTTTATTGACATCACATAACAAGCAACAGTTAGTCCTTGAAGATGTTCGAGGAGCTTGAAGAGGTTCCCATTCAGCTGCAAGAGTTACCAAGTAATTAAAGGCTCGTGGAAGATCAGCGCGAGGAGTTTCCAGTGTCCAAAAGTTGTCTTTAGCACAAAATCAGTGGGAAACTATAGAAAAGGTTCTTCTCTTTATATTTATACTTTAAGCCAGAGAATGAAATGTGTAGTCTGTAGATAGCATGAGCTTTAACTCCCCAATGACACAGTCACAAAGCAAACAATCAAGCACACAAAATGTAAACTACATTAGTCAAATACATCATTTGCTTTTATCCACTTCTTAAAAAAAAGAGTTCATTCCTGTACATAGGTATATAGCCCAAGGTCTAAGCAGTCCACAGACAAAAAACAAAACAAAAACAAAACAAAAAACAGCGCATGAAATGTTACCCTATTACATAGCCCAAAATCTAAGCAGTCTGCAGACAAAAAGACCACATGGATGTTAGCCTGTTTAAGACATGAAATATAGGGGGAGAGGATGTGAAGGAAGTAGGCAAATAAAACAAAACATATTATTGTATATGCATACTTCATAAACACTTGGTTTGGTATATTTCATAAACAGCTATGTTTTCCTTCAGATTCATATTATTATTATTTATGTAATTAAATTATATTGACATTACTGTTTATTATATTAAAGTTATGATATCTTAATTTGATTGTATCTATTGAAATTAACAATGTGGGTGAAACAGGAAGTGTAGTAACTGAAAATTTGTCATAACACTACCCTTTTATATTCAGAGCTTTCAAATGCAATTTATGAAATAAGGAAAACTATATATTAGTTTATTTATAATAGTAATAGTTTAAGCTTACCTTGAAGGTAAATTAGTAAAACAAAAGTTGTTTTGACTTATAATGTCCATAAATATGAGTAGGAAATAGAGTGACTATGATAAAAGTAATTTGTTCTTAAGTCTTTTTTGTTTCTCTGAAGTTTTCCAAGTTGTGCTTGAAGCCATTTTTTTGAGAGAAGGACTAGCCGATTCCATTTATTGTATTTTTTTCCAGGATTTTATAGTTTTTAACAAAAATTAAAGCAGAGTCCAGATCTTCAAATATTTTGGGACCTTCTGGGAGAAAAATCTTCAGTTTTGCTGGAAACAAGAGGTGAGTCTTCACGTGAGCCTTTTTTAGTTCTTTTATCAGAGGTAAAAATATCTTTCTTTTGGCTATAACCATAGAAGAATAGTTAGTATGAAAGCAAATTACTGATTCATTAACTTTTATTGGTGACTTAGCCCAAGCAGATTTTAAAACCAGTTCTTTATCTGATGAGGACAAATATCTAACTATAACAGATTTAGGAGATCTTTTGTTGGTACCTGTTGTAGATAATGACCAATGTGTTCTTTCTATGCCAAATAATAATGCTTCTGGAAGGTCAAGAGTTTTTGGTATCCAAGATGTTAGTAAACTGGTCATGTTGTCATCTTCAATTTGTTTGTTTGTTTGTGTCTTTCGGCTTTTCCTGGTTAGGGGTCGCCACAGCGGAACTCTGGTCCGCTAATGATTGGCAGTAGAGTTTTACGTGCTGGCTTGCCGGGCCTAACGCACAACCTTCAATGAAGGAACGCCCATTCACGCATGTCGCCACACAGAAGACGCTCTAACTGAGAATCGAACGGGCAACGTCTAACTGTGAGGCGACAACGCTACCGCAGCACCACCACCGCAGTACATGTTTGTTCTCTGTAAACCACAACTCCTTATATTATTTTGATGGGATCTATTTTCTAAATCATCCAATTTGTTTTGAAGCATAGTGTTTTGTTTAAGAAGGAAATTCTACATGATTTTCATTTTCTTTTATCCTACAGTCCATATCAGTTAGTGCTTCCTCTATGCCAGTAATTTGAATTTTTTGTTGTTGCAAGTCTTCATGAAGTAAATCCATTTGTTTAGAGCTTCTTTCTTTAAAGTTGTCAATTTTTATGTCAGTTTTGTCAGTTTTAGTTGTTAAGTCCTGTATGTTTGCTGATAAAGTTTGGAATTTTTTTTAAGACTAGAATCTTGACTGCTAGCCTTAGAGAAGCTCATGATACTCTTTTCAGATGAGGAGAATATTTCCAAGTATAATTTTGACTAGAAAAATCTGTCTTCTTCAGAGGTTTCTGTTGATATTGTTGTAGTAAAGATTATTTTTAACAAAGTTAGACGAAATAAGTTCAAATTTTAAAGTTTGAAGACAAAAATTCCAGAAAAAATAAGATGTCTTAGTGGAGCTGTTAAAATCTGCTGCTACTCAGTGCTCATCTTGGCCACGCCCCTCTTTGATTATTTTTCTGATTACCTAACCTTTTCTTCAACAACAGTTTTATTCTCCAATATTTTACAGTTTCTGCCCATTTCTAGCATGTCAGCACCATATCTAAGCTGTGCATTTTTTCCTGTTTCAAGAAAGAAATGTTCTGCTTACTCTATTCTTCTGCAAGAAGGGTATTTGAGTTGCAAGCTCTTATGGTGAGTCAACTTTATCTCATTTCTCATAGAGACAGTGTCGTTTTGAGAACTATTCTTTCTTTTATACCTAAAGTGGTATCCAATTTACTTTAAGCCAAACTATCCAGCTCTCCATTTACTTTCCTGAACCTAAAAATGAAGGAGAAAAGATACTAAATCTTTCAGATCTTCTGATCAATTGTTCATTTCTTCTGCAGGTAAGAAGATGATGTGGCATTAGAGGCAGACTCTATGCAAGAGCTTTATCAAAGGATAGAGGAATGGAATGAAAAATGAAGACACATGGGATGAAACTGAGTACAGGTAAGACAGTTGTCTTGGCAGAAAATGGGCAAAATCAGAAGAAGCTGAGAATTGAGATGGAAGACAAAGTAGTGGAACAAGATATTAGCTTCAAGTATCTGAGAGGGGTGGTCAAAGCGAAAGGAAGTCTGAATGAGAAGTGAGCTAGAATCAGAGGGGCTGCAGCCAACTGGTTCCTAGGATAATAGGTTCATAGGAGGTTACTAGGCTATTGGCCCTAGGGTCTTTATAAGCCTGGCCATGTTATACCCTTGTTCCTTTATTGATCAAGTTGTATGGTCTATATTTGCAGTGCAAGTCTATGATCAGTGCCGACTGCTCTTATCCAACAGGGACATAGGTGACACCCCCAAGGTAAATTTACGGTCTCCCATCCAGTTGTCTAAGTTATGCTTAAATAGTGTTATTGACAAGCTCTGTTTTACATGAATTGGGAGTTTGTTCCAGAGGAGTGGCAATCTCTGGGAGACATATCTGTCTCTCCAACATGTCCTGTTAATGTCACAGGTTAGGTTAAGATCTGTACAGTGAGTGAATCTTGTCCCATTTCACTTGTGGATGTGCAGCATTTCCATTAAAGCAGAGTCTGAGACTGCTCTGTAGGCCAGGCACAAGTCACCTCTCAGCAGCCTACATGATACAGAGTATAGTGATAGGTTTTGTCCATGTAGGTCATGTGTTGAAGGCCTTGAATTTTCTTGGTGAGAAACCTCTGAGGTTTCTCCAGCTGCTGCATGTGTCTGGTGTGGTGCATACAGAAGGGACCATTGGACTCTATTAGTGGTCTGATGAGGGATGAGTACAGGGGAGCTATAACATCCTTATCTCTGGATACAAGCAGGAGAGGTCCACAAGGTTTTGTCCTGGGACCTCTCCTGTTTGGTATCTACTTCTCTGAAGTACAGGCTAACACAGAAGGCATCTGGCTAATGAAGTCCCCAAATGATGTGGACATCCTACAGAAGGGCCTCGCTGAGACAGATGCCTGGTGTCAGAGCCATGGCCTCAAGCTCAATGCCAAAAAGTGCAGTGCCATCCCCTTTGGTAAAAACTCTGTACCCATGAACAACCACATAGGCAGCAATCTACTTAACACCAAATGCGTGATAAGAGACATTGGGACCCAGGTGGACAGTAGTCTCTCCTTTGATAGTCACATCGCCACAGTAGTCAGGAAGTCCTTCTACATGGCACACCTCATCATAAAAGGGTTCTCATCCAGGAAAAAAGAGGTCATTGTTCCCCTCTACTCGACACTCATTAGACCCATTATAGAGTACAATGCCCCTTTTGGAATGTACCT
Organism: Protopterus annectens; assembly: GCF_019279795.1. Taxonomy (NCBI): domain Eukaryota; kingdom Metazoa; phylum Chordata; order Ceratodontiformes; family Protopteridae; genus Protopterus; species Protopterus annectens. Next base: position 940,420,397 of record NC_056737.1, read on the forward strand.
CACAAGGCATCTGCATCAGCTGGAAAGGCCACAGAAGTACCTCACAAAGAGGATTACTGCCTCAAACAAATGCCCTACACTGACCGCCTCAAAAAACTCCAGCTTTACTCCATAGCATATCACCTACTCCAAGGTGATCTCTGCCTAACGTATAAAGCTATGTCAAACTCAGAGCTGCTGGACATGCTACAACTAAAGAAATCCCAATCCCTCCAAGCTACACTCTCTAGGGACCTAAACCTTGTCACCACAATAAACAGGACATGCTGGAGGGATAGATTCCTGTCCCAGAGACTTCCCATACTCTGGAGCAGGCTACCCATCTATGTCAAGCAAAGTTCTTCATTAGCACTCTTCAAGAAAAATCTTGATGAGTGGATGGGAAATAGGAAATACACCCCGGGGATCACTTCTGTGTCTCTGCTCGACAGTGGCACAGGAAAATAACTTTCGTGGGTGGCGTAAGCCAGGGTACCTTGTTGGCAAGGCTTATGTAGGCCCTTGGGCCAATAGCCTAGTGCCTACCTATGAACCTATTAACCTATGAACCTCTAATGCCCTTACTTATGAAATGTATAACATAGAAGGCCTCCCTTATCATTGTAGACACATGGTGATCAAAGTTAAGGTTGCTGTCAATCTATGTTCCCAAATCTCTCAACACAGGGTTTGAGCTAAGGGGGATAATGTTAATACTGCAATAGGTTCATAGGTTCATAGGATGATATTAAACTATTGGCCTGGAGGCCCTTATAAGCCTAGCCAAGAGTTTCACCAATGTTCCCACAAAGTTAGCACCTGTTTCCCCTATCCAGCAGGGACATAGGTGGGATCTCAGGGGTGTACTTTCTGTTTCCCATCCAGTCATCCAGGTTCTTCTTAAAGAGGGCTAGTTCTATTAATGTCACAGACAAGGCCGAGGCCTTGCATGTGGGTTGCGTGAGTTGAGTTTGACTTACAGATATGCAGCAACTCCATCAAGGCTAGGTAATTTGCAGGAACTTCCACTTTGCCAAAAGGACACAGAGTGTCAGGGATATTGATGACAGAAGAATGCCAAAGAAGCTGAAAAGTAAGGTGTACAAAATAGAGATGATGGAAATGAAGTCCCTGAGACAGGTGGTAGGATTTACTCTGTAGGATAGATGAAGAGATTAGGACATCAGAGCAGGAGCCAAAGTAGCTCCAATTGTGGAATAGGTAAAAAAGAACAGATTACTGTGATTTGGGCACATGCAGGAAGGCAGAAGACAGTCTGGTGAAGAAGATTTTGGACAGACAAGAAAACAACAAGAGGAAATAATGGAATTCAGTAAAGAGGTGAATGGATTGTGTGATGGAAGACATGCAACAGTCATGAATGAGTGCTGAAGAAGATAGGGCAATGGCATTGAACAAGAAAGATGGCAACAGTTGACATGACACCCTGGCCCCATGTAAAAAATGGGGAAAAAAGGTTTGATGATGATGATTGTGAAGGTAAGAAGAAGGGACAACCTGTGTCAAAACAGACTATTTCCAAGTAGTTGTCAAAGGCTATTACCTTTTTTATACTCACCATAACAGAACTATTCTAGACAGGGTCAAAGCCCTCTCTGTCAGGGCCTTGGCTTCATCTATGACTTTTTGGAAAGGGTTGGATTCTAGAAGTATTCTAGAAGATGCTACTTGGCCCTCATTACATACTTTTACAAAGCACTATAAGCTTGATTCCTTCTCTACGTACAGATCAATCTTGGCTAGGGCTATTCTCCAGTTGCTCCTGGACTCTTCTCCTTCCACCTCTCAAATGTAGTAACCTACTCATATAGCTAAGGCTAGTGCAACAGTGATCAATATGATTTGTACAGATGTGCAAGTTAAACTTACCATAACAGTAGATGTTCGAATGATCACTGCTGCAGTAGCCGATCCTTCCCTCTGTCCTCCTTATTTTTGGTGTGTTTTTATGCCAGGGTGTGGGCTTTTTTTCTTCTTTGTTCCTAGCATTGTCCTTTCCTGGTTCAGCCTCCCTCTCTGTGCTGGCAGGAAAGATCTGAAGGGCTTCATGCCCAAACTTCTCTTTTAGTCTGACAGTTTGGGCATATGGAAGATGTCCTGAAGCTTTAGAAGCTGGCTGGATATAACTCATATAGCTAAAGCTACTGCAGCAGAGATCATTCAGACATCTACTGTTATAGTAAATTTAACTCACAGAACTGTACTTTAACATACATCTCCTTACTGGTTAAAAGCTACCACACTCCTCAACACCCTCCACACTCCCCAACATGGGTGTCTGTGTCCCCCACACCCCCCTAACTAAATATACTAACTCCGAGATTGCACTACAGTGTAGAAAGGGGTGAACACATGGGGATGGCAAAGCGATTTCTTTCCCAGAGAAAGAAATTGCTGTTTTGAGCGTTCATGCTTTACTGCGTTTGCTCATTATGTGTCAACCAAGAGGTGTTCGCTGAAACACCTCTTCGATCTTTTAATATAGACCCATAAATATACCTTTGTAAACATTTCCAAGAAAAGATCCTAAATCTTCTAGATTTTGTTGCATATTTGGGAGACATACATATATCCCCCCTATTGTTTCTTTGTGCATCGCGTATCCAAATTCTCTTCCCATTTCTTATAGTCATCATGCAATATTTTATATGCTCTACTATTTATTCCTTTTTTAACTGCAACTTCTTTTTTAGATTCTACTTAAAACTCTACCAGTGCTGGTCTCTCATTTCGGACCAATCTATTTCTTTCTCTTTGCCTATACTCTGATATAATCCTTGATAGGGAAGGCAACCTTTAACCTGCAGTCCACATAATTTCTTGGTGTCATCCCTTTTTGTTACCTTTCCCTCTCTAGTTATTTCTAAGCATGATAATCTCATGCAGAATGCAACATACAGTAAACATCCTGCATACGGTAGCTGGGTCATACTGAATGTGACCTCCAAATTCATCCAGGCACCGGAAACGGCTCTTCAGGAGGCCAAAGACTCTATGACAATATGGGTCTGAGACAGGGATGTGTTACATGCCTCTGGAGCTCTACATGGATTTCACACTGGTGTCATGAGCCATGGCTCCAGTGGATATCCAGCATTACTTGAGAAAAAAGAGGGGGAGAGCAAGAGAGAGAAGTGGAAACAAAACAAGCAAACAAGTAAACAAAAAAAAATATTATTCAGCAATACATTTTACTGTGAATAAGTACTTAAATACAATATAAAAAAGTATTTTTCCACTTATCAACAAAATAACCACTTGGTATCCTTCCATGCAGGGAGAGGCAGTAGAGTGAGCTAGTGTGCCAGATATGGGACTAATGTGCACTGCCATGATACTGGGCAGTGATGTGGGTGATGTACCACCATGCATTACACAATACCTAACAATTGATGGAATGGTAGCCTTTCCTATTGTAGTACTGCTCCCCCCTTTTGACCAGGAGGAGGCCTAATTGCAACATGGAGGCAATGTATCATACTAAGTACTTCAGGGAAGCATGCCAGCTAATAAAATGCACTCATAGTCCTGGCTTGGTCTTGAGGTGACACTGGGAAACAGATGCACTGATTCACATGTGCCAAGAGTACATCCAGGAACTGCTGCAGTATCCTGGAAGCAGAAGCCTGTGAGATCCCCAGTGGGTCCCCAGTCTGTCTCTGGAAGGTCACATAGTATAGTGAGGGCTATATATGCACAAGGATAAGAAGTCCAAGTATTCCTGCAATGGTCCTATGAGGGTCAAACATGCCCACTGTAACCCTTATAATGTTCCTGTCCACTCTATACCTATTAAAGATTTCTTGGCTATCAAAGTTATAATGAGTAATCCTTTGCTTATATTTTTGCCTTCTTGGTCAGTGCATGCTACTGGGAACAAATGGTTTGGGTCTGCCAAAGCAAACAACTGAGACCCTGAAACAGCAAAGCTCACAGCAAGTGACTCCATTTTGCTGATTGCAACTCTGATAGATTTGGTGGGGCTTCTATTTATAAAGTGCATCTATCACCAGTTTGGAAAAACAGGAAAATATGACTATGAATCGCAAATGGTGTAAAACATAACTTCATTAACATACAAAGGTTTACATCAGTTCTCATTTGCATCTCATTATTTGCTCATTTATATAAACGCATTTGAGGTCTTTGCTCATTGGTGTAAATGGCCCATATGAATTGTAGCTCACCTGCGCTGGTCCATGAACATCACGGATGGCCTCAGCACATTTGTCTAACTGACTATGAATATCGGCCATGGTGTGAATATGTATTACCTTCAATAATTAAATTATTTAAGTTCATACAGGAAGAAAATCAGGAATTCTAAAAGTAAAGGAAAAAGTGATTCAAGGGTAATTATAGATGGATATTTGCTTTAGAAAAAAAGAGGGAATATTTTATTTCTCTTTGTCTTCACTTCTACAGGACAGGTTACTATGGGGTTACAGCAGCCCTTCAAGATGAACATACGAGCTGTGATTGCTAACTGTTCCAAAGGTCCGCAGCTACCACTGGAATGGCAATCAAACTGAACTCTTTCTCAAGCTATAGCCAGTGGTTGAGCTGCCTGTTTGGCCTAGAAGGACTATAAGATCTTTTACTGCCCCTGGAAATCCAGTGTCCCAGTAAGTAGAAAAGAAACATTAGAACTGACACACTAAGGAGGTGTGAGCATGTGGGCGGTATGAGGTTTACAACAGCTAATTCATTATAAATTATAAATGAGGTTAATTAAAAGTACAGCTTTTACTGTATACAGTAAAACACAGAACGACAGAATGCATTATAACTAACCTGGCTATCTAGATATACATACATGTGCATACTACAGCTTAGCTCAGGTATGTTCTAAAACAGCACACGTATGAATTTGCTGATTATTGAAACCAATAAATGTATTAAAGTGAAACAAGATTTTAGATTAAAAAATATTGTTTCTATTTTATATGCATCTCCCACAGCACAAGAGGAAAGTCAAAGGATTTTTTTTTTTGCATTTTAGCATACATAAAATAGGAAGTCAGCACTTTTAAGACCACTGTATTATTTTAGAAATACTTACAGACCTTCAAAAAGAAAGAGGGACAGAACATTTCCCAAAATCTCCCATTTGGAACTGTCACATTAAGCAAATGAGACTAACATTAATATGTATGAAAATGTATTAAATGCTGAATACTTGACTTTTTTTCTGCACTGTTTTAACCTCTATCATATGCTGCTCAGTGTGTGAGGACTTGTTCAGATATATTAATGACTTTTTGACATTTTCCATTGAATTTTTTCTCTCATTGCTTTTACTTAGAGTTACTTTGTTAAGACTTCTTAAATCTGATTGTTTAAGGCCACGGATGCATAAAAATTATATCACGTGCAACTTGTGAATAAAATATATACACTGCAAAGAGACATGGGACATACAAATATATACACATAGAGTGAGTGTGATGCTATAACTTAACAGTTACCAAGATCATGCAAGACTCTCTAAAGCCATGCTTGTTTTAAATGACAAAAAATTAGATACATATTGAAATTTTGCCTGCAAATTTTCCTAGAATTTCTTAGCTTTCTTTGTATTTAATTTGAAATGTATATCTGTGCATCTGTGTTCCAAACACATGCATCGGCCTATAAGAATGCACTTATTTAAACAAATCTGCAGTGCCAGTCTTTAACTGTTTAAAGCAAGACCACAATGTGACTAACTGGTAATCTCAGCAGGCAGTGCTCTGAGTTCTTTTTACTGGCAGAGCCAAAAAAACACAAATGCAGCTTAAAACTGCAGCTTTCAGTTGTTTCACGTTTAAAATTTAAGATGTAGTTGGACTACTCACTTATATCATTTACTTGTACTTTTGGTATAAATGTAAGAGACGATGGTGAGAGGAAAATGCGAAGGAGCCTGACTGCCTGAGATAAAAGCTTTGCTGTATAAAAGGACTAACTACAGAAGAAGTATTATCATGTCTTTTAATAAAAATATTGAAAATAGTAGGACTATAGATGTCCAAGGGATGGTAGGTGATTATTGGGCTAAATGATAAAATATTAACGAGGCATTAAACAAATACAATCAAACTCAGATATCCAGTTAACCTTCCAAAACAGAAGAAGGCCCGTATTGGAAACTGCCCATTTAGAATTACTTTACAAAAGTTGACATGGCATCTTGCACTGAATTTAAAACATTACTTTTCACAAACCAGTGAACTATACTCACACTAGGCTTGGGTGCTGTTGGAGAGACAAATACTTCCTTCATGAAGTGAGTGTGGTTTTAACATTCTAAATACAGATGTGACAGGAGAAATGCTTAGTCATTTGATAAAGGCGAAATAAAATGAACAGGAGGGGAAAAAATGGAATGGTCTAAGAGGAAGGGCCAGACAAAGTCTAATTCAAAATTTGACCCCCATGATGTTTAATTTAAAGGATCGTGCACCTTATTTGGAACAAAGATAGCAGGACCAACTTCTAGAGGCAGCCCTGGGGGTGATGTTCACTAGCAAGGACTGGTGCCCAGGGGACTTACATAATCCAATCAGATACAGCCCGAAAATCATTCATAAAGTCACCATGTGGAGTTAACCCCTGCAAGCTGAAAGGCTGAGGTGTGAACAGGAACCAAATGGCAGGTATGATGGGGGTAATTATAATGAATTAGAGTTAAGCCTCTCACTACAGAATATCACACCACTGCTGGGGGGAAGCGGTGGACTCTGTGGAAGGAGGCAGATCTTATACAGTAGGATTAAGAATATTAGCTAGAGCTAGCATGTGTCATCTCTGTATGCAGCTCATACCTCTCAACTGCCCAGAACTTTGCAGAAAGTACATATTTTGACTCATATGTTTGGTCTGTTTCTCCAAAAATTGCGGTTTTCTGGCAAATCTTTGGCAAATCATTGATGACTGAAGTCAGAAAATAATGACAGACATTTGAGTTTTACACTTAATATCTTTTATAAAATTCATGCTAATGCAAAACCTGTTATTCCATTTAAAAATTGTCTCTATTTTGGGCCTTTGCCCCCTCCTCCATTATTTACAAATTTGTCTAGTTTTATTGCTCTGAGAGGTTAAGAGGTATGATGCAGTTATGGCTTTGGAACCAGACTTCAAGAAAACCAAACCACTCCATTTATTTGGCATTATTTTTGTTAATATGGTTTTGACAGTGGTTCAGTGTTTTTTTTTATTTTTTGTTAATCTGAAACCAGAAATCCTTATCAGTGGTGGCATCTCTCCTTTCCTGAAGTTGCCCTTGGGAAATGCCATTGGTGGTTGCACATATACTCACAAGCTCTATCTGGGAGCCATAGTTTTTGCCAACTGATGAGGGTCATCTCAATGTCACTGTCAGTTGCATTAAAGAAAACACTACCTGTGTCAAGCACATGTATACCTGAGAGCTATTTGGAGTATTCAGTCTTCTTGTAGACTCCAGGTATACACATTGACAAGGTACTGTCCACTGACTCAGTTGTCCTACTGAGAGACTTCTGTAGTCATATGGAAGATGATAGAAATACCTAAACAGGTGTAATTGAAAGGAATAGTTTGCCTGTTCTGAACCTGAATGTTGAATTGTTTGTGGACTTCTGTTCCTGTCTAAGATTGTCCATAACAAAAAAGCTCAAACCCAATACCATACAAAAATGGGGCAAAGGTTAATGATCAGCTTTATAGTCGTCATTAGATATGAAGTTATGTGCTCTGGACAACCACTTCAAAACCACCTTTGAGCTGTCAACTGACCACTGCTTGGTGGTGTTGGGTCAGACGACCTGACTGGTAGATGGGCTGTTGCTGGACAGAAAATGGAAAACACAAATGTGTAATTGAGGGTGTTCTAGAACACCTAGCCACTTTTTTTTTTTTTTTTGTATGGGATGAGTTCAAATTCAAATTCCAGAACAGCTTCACTCACATACATGGGGAGGCCAGGGCATAAAGCTGTACTTCACCCAGTTCAAGGCCTTAGCAGTTTAAGTGGTAGCAAGGAACTCTGCCCAAAAAGTTGTCATTACTTGTAATGGCATTAAGTTAACCCTAGTACTTTCTGGTGGACAACATTCGTGAAGGAAGCCACCAAGATAATAAAAAGAGGCATTCAGTGAAGTTCTAGAATGTGGGCTCTCTAGATTTACTAATTGGTACAAATAAGCTTGAAAAGCAGCAGCTGTAGCAGTCACTTAACAAAAGAGCTGAATGCAGAACGAGTTTGGTGAGGCCATGGAGAATGACTTTCACATGGCTTCTGTGAGGCCATGGAGAATAATTTTCACATGGCTTCAATAAAGCTTTGACAATGATCTAGGAACTCTCAAGGAATGGGGTAGGACAATATCTGACTGTTTTCAGTAAGGAGGCAGAAACACTGACCTCAGCTGGGGACATAGTTAGACAGTAGAAGAATCACTTTGAAAAACTGCTAAACAAAATGGAAATACTCTCCTTTACAATGCCAGTACGAGAGGCAACCTGTGGGACTGGGTCCATTTCAGAAGATGAAGTCACTGCAAAGATTAAATTGTTATGCAGTGGGAAGGCTGTCAGAGTGGATGGAATCTGGCTATGAATGTTGAATGTGATTGATATTCTTGAGCTCTTGTGGTTAATACTTATTTTCAATGAAGAGTGGAAGGCAAGTGAAGTACTTCTACAGTGGCAAACTGGGGTTGGTGGTCCCCATTTTCAAAAACAGGGATGGCAGCGTGCCTTCAAATTACAGATAAATCATGCTGCATAGTCCTCCACCCCCACCATGGGAAAACCTGTGTCAGGGTATTATTAAGGAAATACCATCTAGCAGTACAGTCTCTAAATCAGGAAGAACAAAGTGGATTCAAGCTTACCAGTGGAACAGTGAATTATATCTTTGACTTTGCACTCATACTGAAGGTTTTTTGAGGCTTTTTTGTGCTGTCTAGATATGTTTTATCAACATGCAAAAGGCATATGACTGCATGACCCACAATGTCTTATAGGAAATGGCATAACATTACTGGTTTACAGTTTAGTTGATGAGTGTCATTTGTTGTTTGAAATGGCTGAGTTGAACTTGTTTCCATATTGTTGTTATTGACTTAGTTCAGGGTGGGTTTATATCTCTGCCAAGGCTGTGTTTCTGTCTCACCTTCCTATTTATGATTTTCATAGCAGACATCAGGATACCAAGATACAGCCAAAAGCTGGAAAGTGTCTAATTTCTGGATGGGAGGGATATATAACTGCTGTTTGTAGACAATCTTGTCAGCTCAGTCTCAAGTGAATATAATCTCTGGTGAGCAATATAGTGTTTTACCAGTAACTTTTGAGAGAATATAATAAAAAGGAGCACCATCACTTCAGGTATCATACATTTCTTTAGTAAAGAGTGGTTAGGTCTTTGCAGATGAGAAGGGGAAAACTACCTGAAGTGGAAGAATTTAAGCATCTTGGGTTGTTGCTCATAAGTGAGCATAGATGAGTTTGGTGGACTGACCAGTGGATTGGTGCAGTTGTGGCAGTTCTCCAGACGCTGAACCAGACTGTAGTGGTAAAATGACATAGTCATAGCAAAAGGCTCTTCATTTACTGGCAACTCAATGTCCTCACCTTTAGTTACAAAATGTGGGTAGTGCTTGAAAGGTTTACACCAGAGATGTAGGTGGTGGACTGAACTTCCATCATAGGGCTGTTGAACTTCCAGCTTTTCATGACAGGCCAAAGAACTTTGCACTCCAGGAGAATCCTGAAGCCGAACTAAATCTCCTTCAAGTTGAGGGGTGCCATGCGAGGTGGTTTTGGTACCTTGTAAAAGTATGCTTCCTGGTCATCTCCTATGGGAGGTGTTTATTTAATAATTTATTCATCTCACATTTGTTAATTGGGTAAGTGAACTGGTTCACGGACACTTTTAGGCATAACTTGGGCCTTTGGCAAAGATAGTTTCAATTTACAATTATTGTTTTGGCACCATTCCACATTATTTAATGACTAAGGAATCATTTGGAGGAATATTGCATAGACATAGAAATAAAGTAATTTAAGAGTTTTTCAACTTTATAGCATTTTATGCATAACTACATAATTTTAAGAAAATTCTGAAGTGACAAAAAAGTAACTGTTATTTAAAAAAATTATTATACAGAGAAATCCTGAGACAAAACATAACCAAGCCATACATATAGTATATTTAGAAAAAATGCAAGGTATGAATAAAAAAAGCAAAATTGTAATGGTATTCAGTAGGCATTTAGGCAGACACATTTTGCAACATCTGACATGCCACATACACATATAATTTGTTGTTATATATTTCAGCCAGAAGATCATTTGTAGTATTTACAATCTGTACAGGAGGAAATGCCTGGTTGGCATGATAACTGAAAGTGAGGTTATTTAAGCACAGAAATGAAATAGTTTAGGCAGGATCCTGAAAGCAGATACACCTGTATTATTCTTTAAGATGGATATAAAGAGGTTTACTGAATGTGGTGCTGCGGTAGCGTTGTCGTTTCACAGTAAGACACTGTCCAGTTCGATTCTCAGCTACAGCGTATTCTGCATGGAGACATGCGTGAATGGGCGTACCTTCATTGAAGGTTGTGCATCAGAGCTGGTAACTCGGCATGTAAAAATCAACTACCAATCATTAGCGGACCGGAGTTCCGCTGTGGCGACCCCTAACCTGGAAAAGCCGAAAGACACAAACAAACTGAATGTCAGTAGATAGTTTATTTTTTTAAATTTTTTTAACGCTGTTCCAATTTTACCATTTTTTCATAGGTGACTATGAAAAGTGAGACATGTGAAGTTCATTTTCTACTCAGTTTCGTAGTTTGGCGGTAGTATTTCTTATTTGCAGGTTTCTTTTCAGTTGGGTGGTAGTAGCTTTCATTAAGAAGTTTGAAGTTAGTGTGTTGAGTACAATAGAGAATGTAACATTTGTAGATAGTTGGATCTTTCAGGCATTTGTTGATAGGTATTTTTCAAAAATGTTTTTGCTAAGAGTTAGACTTTTGCAATGGGATGAAAGTCATTAGGTGGGTGAAAGAGCTTTAAAGAAAGGCTTCTTTCCTTTGTTAAGGCATATTTAAAGCTAAGGGGAAGTAAGATACAGAAGATGAAAGTTATGGGTTCATGTGATCAAAAGCTGCCCAATTTTAGTAATTTTTTTGGTTTACTAAGGGTAAGTCCAGGAGTACCTCTCAACCTCCAAGCCCAAGAAATCTAGACAAAACAACAAATAATGAGGAAGGAAGACCCCAAATCAGGGACAGGCTTTAAATATTATTCTTATAAACTTAGAAAGTTGCTGGAATAACAGGTTTTACATTAGCATGAATTTTCTGAAGGATATGAAGCCAGAAAATCAAATGTCTGTCATTATTTAGTGACATCAGTCCTCAGTGATTTACAGATTTTATGAGGAACAGACCAAAAACATGATACAAAAATATGGGTGTTCTGCCAAAATCTGATAAGGCAAAAAATGTGTACATTCTGCCAAAATCTGAGCAGTTGAGAGGTGTAGGTCCAGCCACGAGTAGTTTTATGACATACTGCATTGATAACATTTCTCAACTTGCCTGGAATGCACATGGATTGAGGTTACCTTTATTAAAAACAAAAACAATGTCCGATGGGAAGACTGATACAGGTGTAGCAGTATCTAGCCTAGCCAAAACATTTGTCTGTTCACTCTTCATTTAGAAATGATTACAGAATGCCATCGTGAAGCTGAAATCCTAGATAAGTAAGAGTTTATTTGTGATGGATGAATAAAATAATGTCTATAGTAAGATATAAAAGGTAAAATGAACATTTGCTTTTGTTATAATAAAAGTTGGTGTATTAGCTTTATGTAGGAGGAATTAAGAGGTTCATAGTTAAATGTAATGTAATTGTATGTAATTAATGAAATGACAGTACTGCTAAAATTGTCCTACGTATCAACATTGTGTTTTTACTTTTGTATGTATCAACATTGTTTTTTACTTTTGCATGTAATAATGTAGAGCTTTTCTCTTTGGGCCTCCATTGAAAATAGGCTCTTCCTAGGCCCAGTGGACTTTTCTGGTCAACAAATGCAATAACTAAATAAATGAATGAATGAATGAATGAAGAAATATTAGTCTACATAGTAGACACTGTAGTCAAACAAATTATATTTTAAGCTACTAATATGTTTGAATTGTCAGGCTCCTATGTTAACATTTATTCTAACCTATTGTGAAAGGTATGAGGAAAGTTATATCTGCAGTTCTCTGTTGTGAGGAAGAACCTGCTTTGGTTGGTTTAGTTTCTTCTAACTCTTAGGTCACCACTTAGTGTTTAAAGTATGTTAATTACTCAGGAGATATCACATCCAGGGTTGTTGCCACTGGTTCTGTACTGAGGGGCTGGGGGTTGCATGGCTGCATTCTCAGAACCTCTCAGAAGATATAAAATCTTCTGCTTTGAATAGAGATGAATTTTTTGTACCCTCTGCTACAGAGATGTAAGTTGGTACAGGAAATATCTGATTTTTCAGCACTCCTTCAAATTTTCCAAGTGATTTTCTGTTCCTTTATCCAATTTTGCCTAGAAACAAGAGCAAAATGCTGGTAAGCAGACATTTAAAAAAAAAACAGTGGCAAGAAGTTTCCAAAAAGAAAGCAAGATCCCCCTCCAGAATAAAGAGCAACCAAGTCAGAATGACTATATAAGGGACCTTGTCTCCCCCTCCAAACCTGTCAATCTCTTCATAGGTTCATAGATTAGTACTAAGCTAATTGCCCTTGCGAGCCATATTAAGCTTAGCCAATTATCCCTTGTGAGACTCAAATCCTGCACCTTGTGTTTGTAAGGCAAACACCTTAACCATTAGGCCACCCTCCCAACCCCTCTTATATCCCTCTTATCCCTTCCAAAAAGTTTGATATATTTTTTTTCAGACAAATGGGTTTTGAGACTGATTCAGTAAAGTTACAAATGGCAGTGATTAAGAATTTCCCCCTTTCCAGAGAATTATTCCACACCCATGAGACTAAACCCCTCTGTTTCTTCCTGTCCTATAACACACGCTGTCTCGGGAGATAATAGAAAAGGTTCCTCTTTTTCTTTTCAGGTTGGAAAAAGGGTTTTATTCAAGAATACTTTTGGTGCCAAAACAAAAGTACCTGGAGACCAGTTCTGGACCTTTCTTTCTTGAACCAGTACATGATAGTGCCCAAGTTCAAATTGCTTTCACTTTACAACCTGTTGACTCTACTTCTTCATTTGAGTTTTTGGTAACCTTATATTTAAAAGATACTTACCATCACATCCCTATTCATCCAGACTTCAGATATTTCTTAAGGTTTTATGTATCTGGATTACATTATCAGTTCTTCGCCTTATCACTTTGGGCTGTTCGCTACCCCAAGAGTATTCACAAGGTGTCTACCTCCTGTTGTAGCCCATTGCAGACTATAGGGTATCCACATTTTTTGGATATTTAGATGACTTCCTTATCTTTGCAGAGTCTTTTTACAAAGTGTTGGGAGTCTCTTACTTGGGTGAGGATCTCCTACACAGGTTGGGATTCCAAGAAAATATTCAAAATGTTTTTACTCCATCACACAGGTTTATGTTCCTGACGTTTCTGCTCAACACCTCAGTACAAAGAGCTTTTCTTCCACAGGAAAAAATATATGTAAATTTAGGTTTATTTCAAGAGTTTTCCACTCAGAATTTGGTCACTGTGAAGGAATACTTTAAGGATTCTGGGTTTCATGGCATATATGATTATCATGATACCTCTGTCAAGACTCTACATGAGAAAGATGCAATGGTATCTGATGTCTCTTTGAACCCAGACCCAATATATATTAGCTTGTTGGATTCCAGTTTTGAGATTTGTGAGAAGAGGAATAACTTGGTTGAGACATCAAAATAACTCAGAATACAGGTCTCTTTTTCTCCCCTCCTGCTCCAAAGCGGTCAGTCACCACATACACCTCTGACATTTCTTGGGTAGCAGTGGCAAGGAAGATAAAGGTGAAAGGTATCTGGGGAACAATAAAATAATGAGACACAAGAACATAAACATAAAATAGATGCTTACTCTTCTCAATGCAATCAATTCTCTGATTCATAGGTTCATAGCCTAACCATTACAATTCCCTGGCTATTTCTTCCCACACTATTTACTTCCCTGGACCCCTGTCTAGCAGGGCAACTGATGTGATCCCTGGGGTGAATTTCCTTTCTCCCATCCAATCATCAAAGTTCCTTTTGAAGAGGGCCAAGGAGGTGCTCTGCTTGAGATGTATGGGCAGTCTATTCCAGAGTCTGGGGAGTCTCCGGGTCAGGAACCTATCCCTCCAGCATGTTTTGTTTATTGTGATGACAAGGTTTAGATCCCTGGAGCATGTGGCTCAGAGGGATTGGGATTTCTTTAAGTGTAGCATGTCCAGCAGCTCTGGGTTTGACATGGCCTTGTATGTTAAGCAGAGATCGCCTCTGAGTAGAAGATATGCGACAGAGTATAGCTGGAGTTTTTTAAGGCGGTCAGCATAAGGCATTTGTTTTAGGCCTGTGATTCTTTTAGTGAGGTATTTCTGTGGCCTTTCCAGTTGTTGCAGATGTCTTGAGAGGTACATACCAAATGGGGCTTTGTATTCTATAATGGGTCTAATGAGGGATGAGTACAGTGGGACAATGACCTCCTTTTTTCTGGATGAAAAGCCCTTAGTGATGAGGTGTGGCACATAGAAGGGTTTCCTGACTGTTTTGGTGATGTGGTTATTGAAGGTGAGCCCACTGTCCACCTGTGTCCTTAAGTCTCTTATCACACTTTTGGTGTTTATTGTAATGCCACCTATATGGTAATTCATGGGTACCTGTTTTTTATCCAAAGGGGATAACTTTACATTTCTTGGCATTGAGCTTGAGCCCATGGCTCTGGCACCATGCATCTGTTTCTGTAAGGCCATTTTGTAGAGTATCCACATCATTTGGGGATTCAGTAATGGCTCTCAGTTTGCAGTCATCTGCGAACTTTGTTAGCCAGAATCTCTTAGTGTTGGCCTGTACTTCAGAGAAGTAGATGCCAAACAAGAGTGGTCCCAGGACTGAACCCTGAGGTACTCCACTTGTCACTTGTCTGGAGCTGGATTTGGAGTCAGCTACTTTTACAGTGTGGGTTCTGTCAGTAAGCCAGTTGGCAACCCATCGAGTGACGTAGGGGTTAATGCCCAGCTTAGTAAGTTTATCTATGATTCCAGAGTGGGGGATGGTGTCAAAGGCCTTAGCTAGGTCCAGATAGGCTGTGTGGACTGACTTACCCTCATCCATGGTTCTGGAGACTGATTCGAAGAAGTCAGTCAGGTTCAGGTGACAAGATCGGCCCTACACAAACCCTAACTGGGTGGGGTCCAGTGTTTGAAGGTTGCCAATATCTTTGTTTATAAGTTCCATGATAATACGTTCCATGGCCTTGCAGATCAGGCTCATCAGATTGATGGGGTGGTAGTTCCCAGGATCCAAGGTGGATCCCCCTTGTGGAGTGGGATAACTGTAGCTGTGCGCCACTCAGTGGGTATGAAGCCTGAGGTGAGGGTATGATTAAACATGACACTCAGGTGAGGTGCCAGTTCATTTTGTAGTTCATGTAGTACACAGCCCAAGATGGCATCTGGTCCCATGGATGCTGTATTCTTAGCTTTGGAGAGTGCGTTTTTTTACCTGTGTGGCCATTATTACTGGAATTTGGCAATCTTCCGGTATTGAGATGGGCCATTTAGGGGGTGAGAGGAGGTGAAGTTGGCACTGAATTGATCAGCCGGGATATTGGCAATATCCTTGGGATCAGTATATTTAATGCCATTCTGTTGTAGCTCAGAGCAGATCTGAGCATTGCCATTTAGATTCTTGACATAGTTATAGAATGCCTTGTGGTTGTCTTTGGAATATTTAGCAATTTTATTTTCGTAACTAGCTTTGGAGGATTTTACGAGGGATCTCAGCTTTTTACTGAGGCTGGTAAGGGCATTTTTTGCATCGTGGGATTTTCCTCTTTGCTGCAACAGTTTCTTCCTTTGGTTGTAAAATTTGTTTATGGCAGGGGACCACCAGATTGGCTTCATTTTTTGGAGGAGAGCATCTTGGTTCTATTTGGGATGGCACGATCCATGCATGAGTGGATGTGCTCATACAGTGCCTTAGTGTAGGACTCAGCAGTCGAATGTTCATTTCCCATCTGCATGGGTGTCATTAAGTTTGTCACTTCTGACTTGAGTAACATGAAGTTGGCTTTGGAGAAGTTTTTTATGGAGGTTTCCTTACTGGGGAGTCAGGGTGGGATGTGGATGTTTAGGGTGATTAGCTTATGGTCTGACCTGACCAACGAGGAAGTGACCATAGGTGTGGAGCATCGATTTCCTATGTTGGTAATCACCAGGTCTAGGATACTCGAGCCCCTGGTGGGACTATGGATTAGCTGATCCAAGGCATTGGAATTTATGAATTCCAAGAACCATTGGGCAAAGGTGTTGGTACACAAGTAGTTTTCCCAGTTAATGGCAGGGTAGTTGAAATCACCCAGTATTAGGGTGTTTGGTTGTATCTTAATATTTTCCAGTATGTTTAGAAAGGTGTAGTGAGAATCTTGGGGCATGGGGAGGATCTGTAGCAATCTACAATTTGGACTGCAGTCTTACCTAGTGTTAGTTGCACCTAGAGAATTTCAGATGCATTGTGTTGGGCAACTAGCTTGGTGGTGTGAATATCCTTGGTGAATATGGACACTGCTCCACCTTTAGTGTTTCAATCCTGGTTTGGTGGCCGAAAAGTGTGGTAAGAGTTGTAGCCTACTATTGCAGGGGTGCTGTCTGGAGCCTTGAACCAGGTCTCAGTTACTGCACAGATATCGATGTTCTCCATTTTTAGGAGTGCCTCGAGAGTGTGCATTTTGAGGTTTAGACTTCTAGCATTGAGTAACATTACCTTCAGATTTTGCATGCTTGTGCCTGTTACGGTGATGGTTTTGTCCTTTGAACTTTGCCTAAAAAAGGCACTATGGGGTGGCAAGAGCCTTAGCTAGTAATCTGAATCCCAGGGGCAACAGGTGCAGACCATCTTGGGCAAAGCATCGTGTTCTGTCGATCATGTCATCCCAGACAGACAGATAGTGGATCCTCTTTGAATGACACCAGAAGCTCAGCCAATTGTTAAAGTCAATCATTTTGTCCTTATATTGTGGTATCATTCTGGGTGAAGGCAGGATGCTACTCAGGGCTAGGGTCATACCTGCTTGGGCCACATGATCCAAGAGCTCTTCCGTGTCTCTTTTCATGTAGTCCAGGGAGGTATGTCTCAAGTCATTCACTCCAACATGGACAATGAGAGTCATATTTGTACTTGTTGCAGAGTGACTTGAGTTCATGCATTATGTGGCTGATCCTGGCACCCGACAGGCAGCTGACTGTAATTTTCTCCTTGTTCAGCCTGGTGAGTGGGACACCAGTGCGCCTGACTATAGAGTCACCTATGACTAAAGTGTTAGGTACATTGTCTTGCCATAGGGGCTGTTGCTGGGTGGCACACTGGTGTTGTGAGCTATGTGACACTTTGGTTGTGATTGGTGTTTGTTTGTGTTTCAGCTTTGGAGGTCCTTGTTGCTTGGGCAGGTTACAGTTAAGGGCCTCTGCATATGTGGATTTAGTGTTGCTATATGTGGGTGTTAGTGGTGTGGGTTTAGAAGGGCTATGTGTTGCTTGAGGTGTAGTGCAGGTGTTAACCTTCTCCTCTTGACTGTCTAGCACAATCTTGGGTGGAGAGAGCTTTGCTTCCAGTTTGGCTATGTAAGTGCATCTCTCACAGGTTGTAGTGTTGGGTGGTAGGAGGAGAGGGTTGTCTGTGTACATGAGGCAATTGCTACATTGCCCCAGTATGCCCAGATTCACCAGGTGGACAGGAGAAATCACCAGAAGCTGACCCTTAGACATGCCTGGTTTGGTGCTTTGTTTGAAAAGTACAGGAGCTGTTTTCCCTTCCCTTAGCCAGGTACTTTGCAATTATAGACTGTTTAGTGCCAATGATTCATTTCTCCTTAATTAATTATAAATAATTTCTCCTTATTAATAAGGAGAGTTGAGTGCTTGTATCAGTTTAAGGCTTCCTAGTGCTTTCCAGCAGGTATTAGAGCAAGTGCTAGTCACAAGGATGCTTAAAGGTAAGATGAAAAAAATGGTTTATCCTAAACACTGCAGTATGCACTAGAGAAGTTATATGTGAAAGTAGGTAACTTAAGTTTTACCTGTCTAAAAAGTTAAGTTTTAGTGGAGAGTCACTAGTTTTAAAACAGCAAGATAGATTGAAATGGGGTTATCACTTTTGTAGTCTGGTACTATGGAATACAGTAGGATGGCTAATACATTTAAATAGTTGAAGGGGCGTGATTTCACAAAATGATCATTTTCTGCTTACTCACACAAGCCAGTGAAAACAGATAGGAAATGAGATCTATGGTCAAATTAACATGAGGCAGGCAACTAGAAAGACAGTGGTATTTAAGAACTGGATGGGAAAAATTTCTGCCTGACTCCTTAATTGATAAGTTCTAATTTCTGCCCGGCTCAGAAGAGACAGAGCTGTGGTCTCTTTTGAAGTTTTAATATGCAGTTAAAAGCAGAATACAAGTGAAACACATGGTAAAGAAACAAATCACAGTATTCGAAATATAAAAAGGCAATAAACTAATACAAAATACAACAAATAAAAAGCAAACTAGCCTTTCCTTCACAGCAAAGCGTACCAGAGTCTGGGTGAGCCTTTGGTGCCCAGGATCTCTTCAAGTTATAACAGACCATACCACAGTGATGTGGTGCATAAACAAGCAAGGGGGATCCCAGTCTTACCCCCCTATGCAGACTACTCGTGTTAGCTTGGGACATAGCTCTGCAGCAAAATTTCACTCTACAGGCATCCTACATTCCTTCAGAGCAAAATTATGTGGCAGTCAAGCTGAGGAGGACAAAGGTAGACCCTCATGAATGAAAAATAGAGCAAGGGGGTCTTCTAAGATTTGATCCATCTGTGGAAAATTCCTCAAGTAGACCTTTTTGCCTCCTCTCTGAACTATCATCTGCCAAAAGTCTGCTCCAGGACTCCATGCAAGAAGGCCTGGAAGACAGATGTCTTTTCTTTTCTTTGCCCTCAACAGGAATGTTCCTGTATGCTTTGCCACCCTTTCCACTGATATCCAGGGTACTTCTGAAGAATCAGAAGGCATTCCCCAAGATCATCATGGTGATTCCTTACTGGTACAGGGAACAGTGGTTCTCCCTTCTTTTGGAATTTGCCAATGGCAATTACTACAAGTTCCTCATAGACTGGATCTACACACACAAGATAAGGGGTGTTTTATATAGCTCATCCCCAAGCATCCCCAGCTAATTACCTGGGCGATAGGGTCTTACTACCTTTTAAGCACCTATTTACCAAGGACATGGAGCAAGTACTAATAGAGGCAAGAAAGCGTGCTTCTAGGGAATTACATATTAGCAAATGGAAAAGATTTTTTTATTTGGTGCCAACAACATAATGAGCACCCATTCAGGGATAGTGTTTCCCTGGTTTTGGAATATTTGTGTGGGTTGCTTTCCTATGGCCTGTCTTACTTCTCTGTCAAAGTTCATTTCTGTTGGCCATTTCAGCATGTATGACCATGGTTCCCATCTTTGAAGCATTCCCATGACAAATGTTTTTAAAAGAGGTATTACATAAGAGACCTCCAAGAAAACTGTCAAATCCTCCTCGGGATCTTAATTTTGTGTTACAGAAGCTAGTACATGCTCCATTTGAACCATCTCATCTGATTGACTTTAGGTTCTTAACTTGGATAACAGTTTTATTGGTTGCTGTGACCTCTGCAAGAAGAGTATCTGAGTTGCAAGCCCTTATTGTGGGTCAACTTTATTTAATTTTCCTCAGAGGCAGGATTTCTTTAAGAACTAATTCTTATTTTATGCAAAAAGTTATATCTGAGTTTAATTTGAGCCAAACTATCAATTTCTCTCTATTTCCTGAACCCAAAAATGAGAGAAAAAGGATTCTTCATACCATGAATTCCCATAGACAAGTCAGGTACTATCTCGACAGAACAAAATCTTTCAGAACTTCGGATCAGTTGTTCACTTTCTGTGAAGGAAAGAAGATGGGACAATCTGTGTCAGAGCAGAGTATTCCCACATGGTTGTCTCAGGCTATTATCTTTCTTTCAATATTCCCACCACAACAAAACTATTCCAGGAAGGATGAAGATACACTATACCAGGACCTTAGCTTCATCTATGGCTATTGGAAAGGGTTGAATTCTAGACATTTTCTAGAAAAGTCAACTTGACTCTCTGTACATGCTTTTACAAAGCACTACATGCTACCTTCCTTCTCTAGGTTTAGGTCAGGCTTTCCTAGGCTATTCTCCAGATGCTCTTGGGGCCTTTCCATTCCACCCATACCCCCCCAGTTGTTCTAAGCTAAATATACCTATATAGCTTAGGCTACTGCAGCAGCGATCAATATGATGAACACAGAACAGTTGTGTAAGTAAACTTATTACAATAGTAGATGTTTGAATGGTCACTGCTGCAATAGTCAGTTCATCCTCCCCCCTCTCTTGTTTTTGGTGTGTTGTTTATACCAAGGTGTGGACATTTTTTTTTGTTCCAAACAATGTCCTTACAGGAGTCAACCTCCCTGTCTTAGTTGGCATGAAAGTTCTGAAAGGTTGGCTCCCAAGCCTGTCTTTGTAGTCAGCTCAGCTCAAACTGACTGACAATTTGGGCTCATGGTAGGTGCCCTGTAGCTTTGGAAGCAGGCCGTCCATTATATCCTAGGCAGGATATAACCCATATAGATTAGGCTACTGCAGCAGTGATTATTTGAGCACCTACTATTATGGTATGTTTACTTATAGAACTGTACTTTCATTGGAATAAAGAACACCAAACTTTGAGAAAAACCTTTATGAAATAGCAAAGCTTTCGGTTTACTACCCTTCTTCAATACTAACACAACCATTGAATAAAACAATCAAATTTAAATAAGAGTCAAACAGTCACATGACACGCAGCCCAAAAAGAATCATGTGACAAACATACAAAAATTATAAAAATCACAAATATATACTTGTAAAACATATTCCAAACATAGAAAACATCACTAATGCATATACAAATAACCTATATAAAATCATTTATACATTATATATAAACATATATATATACATATATGCGAAATACAAAAACAAAAACACCAAGCATACACCAAATACCTTTGCAACGAAAAAGTATATGAAAAACAAACCAAAATAGCAAAGGTATGGCTCCAGTATCCACATATACGAAAGGTCACAAACCGGTAAAATGAAAAAAGAAGTCCAATCGAAGTATCTGTTTGCAGCTCAGCTTTAATAGTCACACAAGCGCTTTCACTTATGTCAATGGAGAAGAGACATGAAATGGAAATGACAATGGAAAAGTAACTAGTATTAAGAAAAGTCACCAGTTAACCTTAAATCTTTCACAGAAGCGTTTTCAGCTAGATCAGCCCGAGAAGGTTTTTTAGAGCGGAATACATCAAGGGGCAGGTCTATGATGAGGCAAACTGTGGTTTCAACCAAGCGCAAGAACGACAGTCCCATGGGACAAGGGAAAATGAGCCGTCGATAATTAAAGGTACTTTGAACTTGTCTAGTTTTACTTTGGAAGCCCCTCACTTCTTTTTACTTCAGAAAGGGCTTAGTTTTATACATATGACCAGTGACGATTTGGTTGCTGCTTTGACAGACCTTAAACAATTTGTAAGAAATGTGAATTTGAAAGTTTTGTTTAAAGAGTCTGCACCCAGTCAATTAGCTTGTAAAAGATGCAGTACGTTTATACCTCTTAGCATTCCTGTTCTTACTGCATATCATGATTTGTGTGAAATGGAATTGAGACCGTTATATTCAGATAATATAAAAATGAAATGTTATAATTTAAGTCATGATGAGTTCTTAGCATTGAAAGCATTGGAAATTGATAGTAGTATTGTCATCAAACAGGCAGATAAAGGGGGCATATTGGTAGTTATGGACTGGGATAAGTATATATTATCCATGGCCACCCTTCTTGGGGATGGAAATGCATTTAAATGTATCACTCCCATTGATGTTAACAAATGTATTAGTGTAGTGAATATGATGATTTATGAACTGCAGAGTAGTGGTGATATTGAGTTGGATCTATTCCATTTTTTTTACTGTGTCTTGTCCGGTTATTCCACAACTATATGGGTTGCCGAAGATACATAAATCACTACGTGATCCCAATATGAGACCGATAGTGTCTGATAATGGCTGGTTAACTGAACCTATCTCTATTTATTTGCAGAAAAAGTTACAACCTTTTTTGTTACAATGTAACAATGTTTTGAAAGATACTACAGATTTTATTATTAAGCTAAGGCATTGGTGTAACAGCTTAAACACTGCGGTCTTGCATAAGGGGGATTTTCATTTTGTAACACTCCATATTTCATCACTTTTTACGGTTATACCGAATGATTATGGCATTGAATCTATCAGGGATTTTTTGACCTCACAGGCTTCTCTTCCAGTGAGACATGTGAATGATATTTGTTCCTTGTTAGATATAGTCTTAACCAACAATATTTTTCTTTTTGATAGACAACTGTACTTGCAGCTTTCTGGTGTAGCCATGGGCACATCAGTAGCAAATACATATGCTAATTTAGTTTTGCATCAATGGGAAAAGACATATGTTTGTAGTAATGCTAAAGCTTTGAATAGCAATGTATGTTTCTATCAACGTTTTGTAGACGATTGTTTTTTTTTTTATTTGGAAAGGGCCTTCCACTGAATTACTTGATTATATAGAGTATTTGAATACCACAACAAGTTTTCTGAAGTTTAAGATGGAATTTTCAGATAGCTGTGTGACTTTCTTAGATCTTAAGGTTGAATTGAATGAAGGCTAGTTACATACTAGTATTTATAAAAAGGAAGTCTATGCTGGTAGATACATACATAGTAGTAGTATGCATGCTCCACATGTATTTAAAGGAATAGTAACAGCGCAATTTAGTAGGGCCAATAGGTTAAATACTGATGATTCATGTTTTCTTATACAGCTTGATGAGATGATGAATGATTTTTTAAGTAGTGGTTATGATCCCAAGCTATTATTAGGCTTGAAAGCTAACATTATGAAAGATAGCCAGACAAGATTTAGACCAATTTTTTTGTCATTGGATGAGTTTGCACCTGAGGTAAATAAGAATAGAGTAAAGGACAATAAGATTAGGTACGTAACTACTTATAATGCTAAGACACATTTGGTTAAATGTATTATTGAAAAAAATTGGGTAGTTTTGATGGCATCAGCAGAAGTTAGGGCTGTCTTGGAGCAAATACCTTATTTCTCATATAGAAATATGAGAACACTAAAAAGTAAACTATGCTATAAGGATTTTAGGGGAGGTTGTAATTTCCATACTTCCCTTAGGCGTGGTACTTTTAGTTGTATGAGTTGTACATGTTGTACTGACATTTTGGGTAATATTAGTGATACATTTACTCACCCAATAACTGGTAGAGTTTATAAGTTTAATCTGTTAGCTACTTGTGTTAGTATCAATGTGGTTTACTTAGTAACCTGTACTGCATGTCCCTCCTTTTACGTTGGAAAAACAACAAGAAAGTTAAAAGAATGCATTAGCGAACATAAATCTGAGATTAGAAGGAACAATGATAAGAATGCTTTGTATAAACATATAAATGTATATGGTCCTGGTCATAGATTTAGATTTAGGGTAATATACATGTTATATGTATCTGTTAGGGGTGGAGATACCAATAATTTGTTAGAAATTAAAGAGTATGAATGGATATTAAGACTAGCAGCTGATCGCTCTCCAGGTTTGAATTCTGCAGTTACCTTGAAACCGGTTCTTGTTAAGTTACAACGGACCAAGTTGTGTTGTTAGATATACATATGTATATATATTTTTATATATAATGTATAAATTATTTTATATAGGTTATTTGTATATGCATTAGTGATGTTTTCTATGTATTGAATATGTTTTATAAGTATATATTTGTGATTTTTATAATTTTTATATGTTTGTCACATGCTTTTTTTTGGGCTGCGTGTCATGTGACTTTGACTCTTATTTAAATTTGATTGTTTTATTCAATGGTTGTATTAGTATTGAAGAAGGGTAGTAACCTGGAAGCTTTGCTATTTCATAAAGGTTTTTCTCGACGTTTGGTGTTCTTTATTGATTATTATTTTACAGCAATTTGGAATTTTTTAGTCTGTGTGTTTTGCTGCTTCGTTGGGAATAGTTTGAGAGTCTTTTGCAGCTGGTCTATTTATATTCATGGAAGCTATAAATTCACTCAGGTCTCTTTTAGCTAATGAGACGAATCCATTATTAAATCTGGTTTCCATACCTTCTGTGGACATTGACAACACTTGTTCTATGGCAACAGAAAGTTCCGTGGATTTTAACAAGAAATTGGAATTACTTAGAGAAAGGTGGGTGCTTTTAAGCGCCTACAATGGCAACGCTTCAGTTTCTTGGCGTACTTGGATAGAGGCATTGTACCATGAGGTCTGAGAATTTTGAAAATGCCATCGTATGGAAACGCATATCCAGATTTGCTTAAGCATTGGCAACAACTCAATCTTATGTTAAGTCTGGATTATATGACTTTAATGAATGATTATTTTTCTAACAATGAGAAAGATCTAAAAGATGAAATTATTAGTATGGAGTGTGATATAATGGCTATGCCTTGTTTCTCTAAAATGCTTAATGCCTATCAGCAAATGTTAGATAGGCTACAGGCACTGGATGACCGACTTGAAGCAACTAAGAAGCATAAGCTTATGAGAGACATGGCCTATTTTCAGAAGGGTCATATAGTTTCTTGGCAGAAGAGTGATTCTTCTACTAATAATAGAAAAACCTATGCTCACAAAACCTCTATGAATACGTTGGATGATTTTCCTGAGTTAAGATCTGTTCATTCACTTTCTCAGGAACCAGTATCTATTAACGTATCAAATGACTTGACTGAAACCACACCTACTCCGATCACGTCAAAGGCAGCTGAAATAGATGCTGATGCGCATGTCAATGGAGAAGAGACACGAAATGGAAATGACAATGGAAAAGTAACCAGTATTAAGAAAAGTCACCAGTTAACTTTAAGTCTTTCACAGAAGCGTTTTTAGCTAGATCAGCCGGAGAAGGTTTTAGAGTGGAATACGTCGAGGGGCAGGTCTATGATGAGGCAAACTGTGGTTTCAAGCAAGTGCAAGAATGACAGTCCCATGGGACAAGGGAAAATGAGCCGTCAATAATTAAAGGTACTTTGAACTTGTCTAGTTTTACTTTGGAAGCCCCTCACTTCTCTTTACTTCAGAAGGGGCTTAGTTTTATACCTATGACCAGTGACGATTTGGTTGCTGCTTTGACAGACCTTAAACAATTTGTAAGAAATGTGAATTTGAAAGTTTTGTTTAAAGAGTCTGCACCCAGTCAATTAGTTTGTAAAAGACGCAGCACGTTTATACCTCTTAGCATTCCTGTTCTTACTGCATATCATGATTTGTGTGAAATGGAATTGAGACAGTTATATTCAGATAATATAAAAATGAATGTTATACTTTAAGTCATGATAAGTTCTTAGCATTGAAAGCATTGGAAATTGATAGTAGTATTGTCATCAAACAGGCAGATAAAAGGGGCATAGTGGTAGTTATGGATCGGGATAAGTATATATTATCCATGGCCGCCCTTCTTGGGGATGGAAATGCATTTAAATGTATCACTCCCGTTGATGTTAAAAAATGTGTTAGTGTAGTGAATATGATGATTTATGAACTGCAGAGTAGTGGTGATATTGATTTGGATCTATTCCATTTTTTTACTGTGTCTTGTCCGGTTATTCCACAACTATATGGGTTGCCGAAGATACATAAATCACTACGTGATCCCCCTATGAGACATATAGTGTCTGGTAATGGCTGGTTAACTGAACCTATCTCTATTTATTTGCAGAAACAGTTACAACCTTTTTTGTTACATTGTAACAATGTTTTGAAAGATACTACAGATTTTGTTATTAAGCTAAGGCATTGGTTTAACAGCTTAAACACTGCAGTCTTGCATAAGGGGGATTTTCTTTTTGTAACACTCGATATTTCATCACTTTTTACGGTTATACCGAATGATTATGGCATTGAATCTATTAGGGATTTTTTGACCTCACAGGCTTCTCTTCCGGCGAGACATGTGGAGAATATTTGTTCCTTGTTAGATATAGTCTTAACCAACAATATTTTTCTTTTTGATAGACAACTGTACTTGCAGCTTTCTGGTGTAGCCATGGGCACATCAGTAGCTAATACATATGGTAATTTAGTTTTGCATCAATGGGAAAAGACATATGTTTGTAGTAATGCTAATTCTTTGAATAGCAATGTATGTTTCTATCAACGTTTTGTAGACAATTGTTTTTTTTTTTTTTAATTTGGAAATGGCCTTCCACTGAATTACTTGATTATATAGAGTATTTGAATACCACAACAAGTTTTCTGAAGTTTAAGATGGAATTTTCAGATAGCTGTGTGACTTTCTTAGATCTTAAGGTTGAATTGAATAAAGGCTTGTTACATACTAGTATTTATAAAAAGGAAGTCTATGCTGGTAGATACATACATAGTAGTAGTATGCATGCTCCACATGTATTTAAAGGAATAATAACAGCGCAATTTAGTAGGGCCAATAGGTTAAATACTGATGATTCATGTTTTCTTATACAGCTTGATGAGATGATGAATGATTTTTTAAGTAGTGGTTATGATCCTAAGCTATTATTAGGCTTGAAAGTTAACATTATGAAAGATAGGCAGACAAGATTTAGACCAATTTTTTCGTCATTGGATGAGTTTGCACCTGAGGTAAATAAGAATAGAGTAAAGGACAATAAGATTAGGTACGTAACTACTTATAATGCTAAGACACATTTGGTTAAATGTATTATTGAAAAAAATTGGGTAGTTTTGATGGCATCAGCAGAAGTTAGGGCTGTCTTGGATCATAGACCTTATTTCTCATATAGAAATATGAGAACACTAAAAAGTAAACTATGCTATAAGGATTTTAGGGGAGGTTGTAATTTCCATACTTCCCTTAGGCGTGGTACTTTTAGTTGTATGAGTTGTACATGTTGTACTGACATTTTGGGTAATACTAGTGATACATTTACTGGTAGAGTTTATACGTTTAATCTGTTAGCTACTTGTGTTAGTATCAATGTGATTTACTTAGTGACCTGTACTGCATGTCCCTCCTTTTACGTAGGGAAAACAACAAGAAAGTTAAAAGAACGCATTATCGAACATAAATCTGAGATTAGAAGGAACAATGATAAGAATGCATTGTATAAACATAGAAATGTATATGGTCCTGGTCATAGATTTAGATTTAGGGTAATAGACATGTTATATGTATCTGTTAGGGGTGGAGATACCAATAATTTATTAGAAATTAAAAAGTATGAATGGATATTAAGACAAGCAGCTGATCGCTCTCCAGGTTTGAATTCTGCAGTTACCTTGAAACCGGTTCTTGTTAAGTTACAACGGACTTAGTTGTGTTGTTAGATATACATATGTATATATATTTTTATATATAATGTATAAATGATTTTATATAGGGTATTTGTATATGCATTAGTGATGTTTTCTATGTATGGAATATGTTTTACAAGTATATATTTGTGATTTTTATAATTTTTATATGTTTGTCACATGATTTTTTTTTGGGCTGCGTGTCATGTGACTGTTTGACTCTTATTTAAATTTGATTGTTTTATTCAATGGTTGTATTAGTATTGAAGAAGGCTAGTAACCCGAAAGCTTTGCAATTTCATAAAGGTTTTTCTAGATGTTTGGTGTTCTTTATTGATTATTATTTTACAGCAGTTTGGATTTTTTAGTCTTTCATTGGAATAGCCATTTAAATTTCTAGTCTCCCACCAGGACACAAGTGCTCTTCAGCAATTACATTCTTCTTGCCGAGCACACTCAAGCAAATCTGCAGTCTGAGGCTACCACTCCACCCATACAGTATAAGAAGGAATCAGTACTGCAAACTGAACAAGGATATACATTTTGAGCCTCAAGAGCAGGAGCACACTCAAGAAAATCTGCAGTCTGCGGCTACCACTCCACCCATACAGTATAAGAAGGAATCAGTACTTCAAACTAAACAAGGATATACATTTTGAGCCTCAAGAGCAGGAACACACTCAAGCAAATCTGTAGTCTGTGGCTACCACTCCACCCATACAGTATAAGAAGGAATCAGTACTGCAAACTGAACAAGGATATACATTTTGAGCCTCAAGAGCAGGAGCACACTCAAGCAAATCTGCAGTCTGCGGCTACCACTCCACCCATACAGTATAAGAAGGAATCAGTACTGCAAACTAAACAAGGATATACATTTTGAGCCTCAAGAGCAGGGTCAGTCCACCCAGGCATTCTACTTGCATGTTTTATGAGAGTGAAGCTATTATATTAGCAGTATTTCTTAGTAGTTCTCAGCTTGCTAATAAAACTGACTGTTGTAGCCTTGTGTCCTCCCTACCCCCCACTAGTACAGTAATCCTAACTGTCCAATAGACAGTATACATTTAATTCACATCCCTGTGACTAAATTAACCATCAAGCAGCCCTCTCAGTGCTTTCTGCCTTAGTTTGCATCACTTGGAGGCCCACATGTTTATTTGCATCTCTATACATTCCCCTTCATTGCTAATGTATCTCCCTACTCTAATCTGTGCACAAACTGGTTACTTATCAACAAGTCAATGTGAAAACACACTCCCAACCTTAATAAACTTTGCTGTCTCTTCTCTCCTTCACTTTACAGGTAGTTTGAATTATTACTTACCCCCTCTGAGGCTTTCACTGATTTCCACTGATTGCCTCTCTGGTTTCTTTGCATTTCACCTGGTTTACACCCCTTGTGCTATCTCCCTCCCCCAATACAAAGTCTAGATTAGAATCCTGCTGAGCATGGAGCCATCTTTAAATTTGTAGTCTCCCACCAGGACACAAGTGCTCTTCAGCAATTACATTCTGCTTGTCAGTAAGCCATTAGCCCTCAGGAATTTGTTTAAAGTGTTCAGATTTGTAAAGTGATACTTACTTTTTTCTCTTGTCTTGGTTGGCTCTGTCCCGGTCCATTCACCCTCGCTAACGCTTGGGCTCTCTCCACTCCCTTGCCCTGCCCCCTATTTCCTCCCGCCCCCACTACCTCTACATTTATAGTAATCACAGCCACACCCACAGCTCACCCTCACATCACCTCCACCAATTACAGCTACTCAAGTTATATCACATTATACCACACCAACTTGCTCCACACAAAATATTCCCAATCACTCTCATTCCCACTAGGCATTTTTTACATCACCCACACTACTTTCCCATCCACATATAGTGCTACCCTATAATTCCTACCCCCCACCTAGAAACAACTTAAACTTTATAACCATGACTCTCACACAACTAAGTCTAGTCTGTCTTCTCATAATTCTTTACAACACCACAAGTTATCACTCTAGCAATATCCCTAAACTTAGTGGCACAACACTACATTATGCACTCTCGTATACAGACACCACACATTATAATAATATCTGCCCACAGTTATTCAAGAACTACATAACGGACCAATTCAGAACTAAACACATATACTCTCATTCCTACTCCAAAAAAACATAATACTTTCTCACACTCCTAACCAAACTCCAACATCTGTATAACCATTTTAACTCCAGGCTCACCATAAGTGGGGATATCCACCCCAACCCGGGCCCAAATCCATCCTGTCCAACACAAACTGCTCCAACACAAATGTCAGAACATAGCACCCCCACTTTCTTCATCCCTGGGCAAATCAACAACAGCAGCAAAACCAACCATCTTTTAATGCTAAATACTAATATTAGAAGTATCAAAAATAAAATACCTGAACTCCAGGCCACAATAGTACACTACTCCCCAGACATAGTTGCTTTAACAGAAACCTGGCTAAATAACATAGCTAACTCAGAAATTCTCCCTACCGGCTACAGTATCATTAAACAAGACAGTCCACTTTGTAAAGGGGGTGGAACTGCCTTACTGTACAAGTCCAACTTAACTGTCCATCAATTACCAAACTCCTACCCCTCCCCCAATAATTGGGACATACTTATTTCACAACTTCAACTTCACCCTAAAGAGGTCATCACCACAATTGTGATCTATATTCCACCTGGTAATACACCTGCTAGCCTTGAAGACTTCTTATCCTGTTGTTCTTCCACATACTCACAAGAAACCCTTATTCTGGGGGACTTCAACCTAGATTGGTTCACCTGTACATCAGAACCACCAAGTAATCTAATAAATCTACATGGCTACCAGCAGCTAGTCCAAATTCCAACTAGATGTGATAAAAAATCTAAAAGGGAATCCATCCTTGACTGGGTCCTAACTAACAAACCCACATTGTACCCTCACACAGGCAGTCTCCCACACACCTTAAGTGACCACAACATAATATACTTTATACGTAGTAGAACAAGCATATGCAAAACCACTAACTATATATCCACTAGAAACACAAAAAAATTCTCTCCTGAGGTCCTCAACACTTTGCTCTGTAACTGTGACTGGATCCCCCTAAAAACCCTCCCACTTGACCAGGCTGTAACATATTTCCACAAAATATTTCTACAACACCCAGAGACTGTCGCTCCATTGTGCAAAATCATAGTTAGAACCTCTATAAACTCCTGGCTCAGTAAAGAAACCAAACAAATCCTCAAGTCCAGAGACACTGCCTTGCTTTACTATCAAAAAAAAAAAAAGAAACACAAAGCATAACTAAGTACCAAGAACTGCGCAACTGTGCAAAAAAAAATGCATTAGGCTGGACAAAAAATCCTACTACACAACATTACAAACTAAATACCAACACAACCTGCAAAAATTTTGGAAAGATGTAAACGAGCTACTAAAATCCACCCAAAAGGCTACCCCCAAACCAACCACCCCTGACACTAAAGTTCCCATCGAAACACAATTCATCTCCCACTTTGTGAACTCAATTCTATCCTTAGTATCACAGGACAGTTCCTTCCTCACTATCCCCCCCAACACAAATAACACTAATACAAGCTTTACCCTCAAAACAGTTTCCACCACTTCAATCAAAAGCATGCTCTCCAAACTAAAAACCTCATCAACAGCAGCCGACCTACTCCCCAGCTATTTCTTGAAACTCACAGCAGATGCTATTGCTATCCCAGTCTCCACTCTCATAAACAGATCAATTGTTGAAAACTATGTGCCCAAACTCTGGAAAATATCCTATGTTACACCCATACATAAAGGCGGGACCTCCACTGAACTTAATAACTACAGACCCATTGCTTAACTCTCCCCCCTGGCCAAAATCCTAGAAAAATGTATCCATGCCCAGATGCTAAACTATCTCCTAGAAAGCAACATCCTGTCACCTACTCAGCATGGTTTCAGACCTGCCCATAGTACCACTACAGCCCTCCTCTGCTTCACAGACACAGTAAACCATCTCAAAAATGAAGGCCTACAAGTGTCAACTCTTTTTTTGGATATGTTAAAAGCATTTGACGCAGTCTCACACCAAATCCTGCTAAACAAACTAAACCAATATCATCTATCAAATTCCACTCTTACCTGGTTCCAAAGCTACTTAACTGACAGGTACCAAGCTGTGAAATGGGAAAATTCTCTCTCTCCTCAGCTGCCCATAATTATAGGAGTCACACAGGGTTCTATCTTAGGACCACTACTATTCACAGTCTTCACAAATAACCTCCATACCTCCACACAACATGCATCTATAATTCAGTATGGAGATGACACTACCTTAATCTGTGCTGCACAAAACATTCCCACCCTCCTGCAAACAACTCAACTAGCATTCTCTGACATTGAAAACTACCTTACCAAAGCCCAACTTATCCTCAATCCAAAGAAAATTCAGCTTATGATTACAACCATTTCTAACAAAAACACTAACAGTCAATTCACTATCTACTCCACAAATGCTACTCCAATTGCTCCAGTGGCATAGGCTAAGCTATTGAGAATAACCATAGATCCCCACCTAAAATTTGATAGTCATCTCAACTTAAGTATTAAAAAAGTACATGCCAAACTGGGGTCACTCTACCGTATCAAACCATTTCTTGCCAACAACACAAGATCAGCCATTGCTCGCTCCCAACTTCTATCCACCCTACTCTATGCATCTCCCATTCTGACTAATCTCAACAAAACTGAACTAAGCAAAATGGAAGCTTGCTATAACAGAATTGCCCGCTTTGTTGCAAATTGCTCATATAGAAATCATCACTGTACTGCTTTGAGACAGCTCTACTGGCTTGAACTGCCCAACCTCCTAACCTACAATCAGCTCTGCCTCTATCATTCTATCTATTACCTCCCCAATAAGTGTCCTGCCCTCAAAAACCTAGTACATCACTCAGTCAAAAGGCCTCTTAGATCATCAAGCAAACTACTACTAGAAGTCACCAACAACTACAATAGCTTTGGAGATGTACTATATAGTAGTTCAAATGAAACTCTGTCCCTGCTAGCATTCAAAACACATCATCCAAAGCCTCCTTTAAAGACCTCATTAGGCAATATCTC